>NC_135764.1:31881534-32004603 GCF_052425735.1 Oculina patagonica | reverse complement strand
AAATAGAGCCGCACTTGATGTTGGTGGAGGTGGTGACTGTTTTTTTCGAGCTGTTTCACATCAACTGTATGATAATCCTAATCACCATTTTCATGTGCGTAGTCTTGGTGTTCAGTATTTACAGCATAACCCTGAACAATTTATAGAGAGTAATACTGATTATTCTTGGCAAGGATATTTAAGAAATATGTCATGTGAGGGAACATGGGCTGATGCGATTATAATTCAAGCAGTGGCCAATTGTCTGAATTTGTCAATTCATATTACTGAATCAAATGAAACTTTTGCACCTGTTACTGTTGTGCAACCAGCAAGTGTAACGAGAGGACGCACAAACATTTACATTGGGCACATAGGTGAAACGCATTATGTATCTACAGTAGTAAAAACAAACAAGACAAAATGTGGTCAAACATCAGTTGAAGACAACCTAATTGATAGAAAGGAAAAACGCAGAGCTTACATTAGAGAATACATGAAAAAGAGAAGAGCTGATCCAGAATTTAGAAAAAGAGAGAATGAAAATTCACTGCAGAAAATACACAAAAATATTGAAACAGCTAGGGAGAAAAATAACAAAGCTGCCTCAAAAAGGAAAATCACCAACCCAGAACATTTGAGGGAAATTTTTAAACAGTCAAAAAGAAAAAGGAAAGCGAAGAACCCAGAACTCATACGGGAAGTTGCCAAACAGTCTAAAAGAAAACGGAAAGCGGAGAACCCAGAACTCATACGGGAAATTGACAAACAGTCTAAAAGAAAACGGAAAGCGAAGAACCCAGAACTCATACGGGAAGTTGCCAAACAGTCTAAAAGAAAACGGAAAGCGGAGAACCCAGAAAATCTATCACTTGAAACAATTATTGATGATGATGAGTTACAAGCACAGAAAAATGAAAACAGTATGATATCTATGGTAAATTTCTTCCACAAAAGTATAAAATGTGGTCCAGAATACATATGCACCTGTTGTGACCAGTTGTGGTACAGGTCCTCAGTAGTCAGATGTGATTCTAACAAGTACAAGGCTTGCTCACAAGGTGTTGTGGACTCTTGTGTCACTGGGGTAACAAGTGTAGACAATACTGAATGGATTTGCACAACTTGTCATTCAAATCTAAAGAAAGGCACATTGCCCAGCTGTTCTAAAGCCAATAAAATGAGTTTTCCTGAGAAGCCTGAACTGTTAAATTTGACACCATTAGAGGAACGGCTAATATCACCACGTATTCCATTCATGCAAATTCGCGAATTACCAAGAGGTGGCCAGTTGTCTATTCATGGAAATATTGTCAATGTACCAAGTGATGTAAATTCAACTATTCACTCTCTGCCAAGGCCAATCAATGAATCACATACCATTCCAATAAAACTTAAAAGGCGTCTCAGTTATAAGCATCATTATCAGTTTCAAAACATTAGACCTAAGAAAGTGTTAGATGCAGCCAAATATCTTGTAGGCACAAGTGACTTATTCAAAAGTGAAGGCATAGAAGTGCAAAATGCATGGGTAGATAACATAAGTTTACAATGCAGTACCCATGAAGAATGGAAGGAGTTTCTTCAAAATCCTGACAAATCAAGCTGTGATGTGCAAACTAATGAAACTGTCACAAAGGATAAAACACATGATTCCCAAAACAGTATTTCAACTGTTGATGTTGATAATCCAGACATAGATAATGATGATAGCGATGGCTGGTGCGAAATTGCCGAACGCCCTTCAGGTATTACAGATACACTACTACAGGAAGCAGATGTAGCTGAAAATGCAGATAAAATTATTTCATTTGCACCAGGAGAAGGAAACAAACCATTAGGAATATTCATGGATAAAGATTCTGAATATTTATCATTCCCAACAATATTCTGTGGAAAGCGGAGACCTGACAACAATGAAAGAAAAGTACCAGTAACATATAGCACAGTTGCTAAGTGGGAATTAAGGTGTCAGGATAGAAGAGCAGCAATGTCTGTCCCAAACATATTCTTTAAGCTAAAAAAACTGCAAATCAAACAAATTCAAGACAGTGCATGCATTGCTCTTAGAAAGTGTAAGACCAAGGGAAAGAAATACACTGCCGGTGACTTGAAGTCAGAGGATTATCTTAATAAGCTTGTACATCTTGATGAAGGTTTTAGAGTTTTAAAGAATCTTAGATCTTCACCCCCTTATTTTGAGAAGTGCAAAAGAGACTTGTTTGCTATGATTCGTCAACTAGGCAACCCCACATGGTTTTGCTCCTTCTCAGCTGCTGAAACAAGGTGGACTCATCTACTTAAAACTTTAAGCAGAATTGTAGAAAAGAAAGAATACACTGATGATGAGATCAAGCAAATGACATGGAAACAAAAATCAGATCTTATTCAAAAAGATCCTGTCACCTGTTCTAGGAACTTCGATCACATGGTTCAGTTATTTATTAGTGATGTGTTAAAGTGCAGTGCAATACCAATAGGAGAAATAGCCGATTATTTTTACAGAGTCGAATTTCAGCAAAGAGGTAGCCCACACATCCATGGTTTATTTTGGGTGAAAGGAGCCCCACAATATGAAAAAGATCCTAATGAAGAAATTGAGAAGTTTGTTGATAAGTATATCACCTGCCAAAAACCAGACAGTTCTAGTGAAATGGAAGACCTTGTCAACTTACAGATGCACAGGCATGCCAAAACATGTAAGAAGGCAGGGAATAAGATTTGTAGATTTAATTTCCCATTGCCACCAATGCCAAGAACAATGATTTTAACACCGCTTGAAAACTCCTGCATTGATGAAGAAAACCAGAAAAAGATTAAAGAGAATTCTGAAAAAATAAAAGAGGTTCTTGACAGCATGAAATATGGCGAAGATATCACATTTCAAACTTTTCTCAGCAAATTACAGTTAACTGAAGAAAGTTATATCCTAGCTATCAGGCACACCCTAAAGCGTGACACATTATTTCTAAAAAGAGCACCATCAGAAATAAGGATTAACAGTTATAACACTTATTTACTCAAAGCATGGCAAGCAAACATGGACATACAATATGTACTAGATCCTTATGCATGTGCTTCATACATACTTTCTTACATTACAAAAGGCCAAAGAGGTATGAGCAGACTTCTAGAAAAGGCATCTGAAGAAGCCAAATCTGGTGATAAAGATATTAGAAATAGAATAAGGCATATTGGAAACAAATTTTTAAATGCAGTGGAAATAAGTGCTCAAGAAGCTGTGTATCTTGTATTGCAAATGCCATTGAGAAGATCCTCCCGAGATTTTCAGTTTATTGGCACCTCACCTCCAGATGAAAGGACATTCTTAGTAAAGAAATTGGATAAGCTTAAAGAGTTGCCTGACAGTTCACCCGACATTGAATCTGACAACATCATTAAACGCTATCAAAGAAGACCAAAACAATTAGAAAAGTTGTGCTTGGCTGACTTTGTTGCATGGTATAATTGTGTTAAAGATGAACATGCTGATAGTTGTAATAAGCCATTAGTCACAGGTCTTGATGACTTCTTGCCCGAAAGAGATTTTGATGACAACACTGATGATGACCCTGATAGGAGTATCAGTGCCACTGAACTTGAATATGAACCAAAAGAATACAAATTAAAAGGAGGTCTGAAACTAGTGAAACGAAAAAAGGCTAAAATCATCCGATCTGTTAGATACCATAAAGATAAAGACCCAGAAAATCATTATAGAGAGCAACTTATGCTTTATACACCATGGCGAAACGAAAGTACGGATTTGATAAATGGCTGTAAAACTTACCAAGAACGATTTCAACAGGTTAAGAATGAGGTTCTCAACAACAGCCACCAATATGAATGCCATTCAGAAATACTAGATAAAGCAGTGGAGGATCTAAGTAATGTAGAACATGGCAACTTCGACAATGTTGCTCCAAATGCAGAGCATATCAATAAGCAGGACTGTGCTGTTAAAGAAAAGCCTAGTGAATTATTTGGTTGCTTTGACCCTGGCAAAAACAAGCAGCACAGCGAGTATGATTTGCTTGATGATATTGGTATCTTTCCTAGAAGTAATGATCAGGATGAACTTGTTACAAAGCGTGTCTCAGATGACGATTATTATGCACTTGTACGCTCTTTGAATGAAAAACAAAGGCAGTTTTTTTATCATGTCTTACATTCAGTCAAAACTAAAGATGACCCTCTAAGATTGTTCTTAAGTGGAGGTGCTGGAGTTGGGAAAAGTACCGTAACTAATGCGTTGTATGAAGCACTGATAAGATATCTGAACATTATGGCAGGAGAAAATCCAGATGATGTGAAAGTTGTCAAAACAGCCCCTACCGGCAAAGCAGCATTCAATATAAAAGGTAACACATTGCATTCTGCTTTTAAGATACCTGCCAATAGAGGTTTTGAGTACTGTGCACTGGATAGTGACAGACTAAATACCATTAGAACACAACTCATAAAACTAAAAGCAATATTTATTGATGAGATCTCTATGGTTGGAAGTGGAATGTTCAACTTTTTGAATTTAAGATTACAACAGATTATGGGCACTAAGGAACCATTTGGTGGAATAAGTTTGATAACTGTGGGAGATTTTTTCCAGTTGAAGCCAGTTTTTGATAAGTGGATCTTTGAAAATTCCCAAATGAGCTATGGTGACTTAGCAAGTAACATTTGGACAGAATACTTCACCCTCTTTGAATTAACAGAAATCATGAGACAAAAGGATGATAAGCAGTTTGCTGAGCTACTCAATCGCTTGAGAGAGGGAAAGCACTCTGAAGATGATATAGCCATGTTGAAACAAAGACTTTTGAATGTAACACCAGGAAATGATAATTACCCAATGAATGTCACTCATTTGTTTACTACAAATGCATCAGTAGATGCTCACAACAATGCCCTGTATACTCTCTCAAAAACTGATAAAGCTCAGATCAAGGCTGTGGACATTTTAGTGGGAGATATGTCTGATGATCTTAAGAAACAAATGAAAAATAAAATCCCAGATGACCCCACAAAGACAATGGGCTTATATTCATTAGTGTCGATAGCAACTGACGCAAAATATGACTTGACAACTAATATTGATGTTACTGATGGACTCACTAATGGTGCAGAGTGTGTCATAGAGAACATAGATTACAGAGTTGACAATTCCACCAGGCCAAGTATTATTTGGGTGTCATTTCCACATTCTGAAATAGGCAGAAAGCAGCGCAGAGAAAATGCACATTTGTACAAAACAAACATAAATAAAGACTGGACACCAGTTTTAGAAGTAACAAGACAATTCCGAATCAGTAAAAAATGTCAAGTTCAAATTCTTAGGCGACAATTTCCACTTAGACCTGCTGCTGCCAAGACTATTCACCGTTGTCAAGGTGACACATTAGATGAAGCAGTTGTTGATTTTCCAGCATCCACAAGGGAGCACATGCATTACGTTGGCTTAAGCAGAGTAAGAAACAGTTCTGCACTTAGTATTCTCAAATTGAATGAAAACAAAATTAAGGTAAGCGAAAAAGTAAAAAATGAAATGAGCAGACTTAGAAAAGAAGCAAGCCTCAGGCCTTTAGCAGTTTTAGAGACTGTACATGTAGATTCTCCACAAACAAAAACAATCTTGTTTCAGAATGTAAGATCTCTCCACCTCCACATAGAGGATGTGCGAAGTGATTACAACATTCAAAAATCTGATGTCAATATTTTTGTTGAAACAAAGCTTTGTTTGTCAGATAGGGATGAAACATACCAGCTGAGCGGATTTACACTTTACAGAAATGACTTCAATCACTCTACCTTAAGAACTTGCTATGGAACTGCCGTGTACATAAAGAATGATTTGAGTTGTATTGAAATTCCATACAGGTTCAACTTTAATAATGTAGAAATAACTGTTATGGTTCTAAGCCATCCAATTCCAAATTTTCATGTGGTTGGTATCTATCGGTCTAAAAATAATGTTTCAATTTCGCAGTTCATTGATGCACTCACTCATCTTCATAACTCAGTATTGACAAACCCTGCCATACCGACTGTAATCCTTGGGGATTTCAATATCAATCTAATGCAGGAGACTACAGAACAAAACGCTCTCAAAAAATGTTTGATAACAGACAGAGGATACAATCAGTTGATCAACCAGTATACAACTGACTACCGTACACAAATAGATCATATTTACACAAATGTACCACAAATTGTACAATCTGCAGGTACCCTAGAGTCCTACTACAGTGATCATAAGCCCATCTTCATTTCCCTGAAAGCTTTGTGAACATATCATTTTCCAAATTAACTTTCCCTTTAATACTATGATGCATCTGAGATAAGATTTTGAACTATACAGCTAATGAAGACCAATAAAGTAACTACATTGTACTTTTACATAGTAAGTAATTCAAATAAAAATGAATCTTAATGTATTTCACAGCTTTTTAAATCACAAGCAAATAAGACAATTGCTTTTGCACTGACAATTAAAGAGTGTAATAATTTGTATTTACTTCAATCTGAGTGTGGTGTTAAATCAATCATAATGATCATTATTTATTTGCCACATTACAAAAACAAGTTTGCCCAGTTAAGTAAATGATGGGGCAGAATGTTATCAATAGTTTGAGTTGGTAATACCTGGCATGGCACACTTCGGTAAATAAATAAAAAAAACATTCATGTTAGTCTCATATAGATGACCAGTCTGAATATTCCAGAATGAAACGTTCCACATTTTGAATGGCAAACTGCATGAACTCTGTCAGAATTTGCACAATACGTGCAAAGATCAATTTTTCAAATGAAAAATCATGAAATTGCAATATTTCCTGAGAGTGATGGAGGGATGTTAAAATAACATCCCTTCCTCAATCCCTTCCATACAAGGGACATGTCCAGCCTCCATACACAAAACAGGTAAGTTGTTATTTTGGGAGTTTGAAGGGGGAGGAAGGGTGGGGAGCAAAGGTGAGAAGCATTACATTACATAGATCATAGATACAACTGTTTACAAGCATTTTAAGTACAGTGTAGAAAAATTTATACACTTTGTTATTTTACACTCTAACCTATCACCTTCAATGTGTATTTGTAGGTGGAAGACTATCGTGGTACTATAGAAATATGATGAACACCATTATGCAAATGACACAAAATTGAAGTTTTACTACAGATATCAGTACATGTAACTGTATATGGAGGCTGCAACAAATTGAAATCCTGGCTGCCAATTGGCAGAACTGCCTACAAAAATACCAAGAAATAGAAATATACAACTACTACCATATGGAAGGAACATCAAGTACTTGTATGTGAAACCTACAAGTGGCTGCCAATTGACAGAATTTTCTACGAACATACCAAGAAATAAAAATACACCACAATTACTGTATGGAAGGAACATCAAGTACATATATGTGAAACCTACAAGTGGCTGCCAATTGACAGAATTTTCTACAAACATACCAAGAAAATAAAAATACACCACAATTACTGTATGGAAGGAATATTGATAATTAATTTTTATGTGAGACCCACAACTGCTGATACCCAAGCAAGTAGTATTTCTGTGAATCAGGTCAAAGCTTGACACTGACTCAGGAAACACCTGCACATTTATCACTGAATGAGTTCCATTCCTTGAAAGAACAACATCCTTCATTATGTCTTAACTACAGATGAAAGCTTTTTGTTAACAAACTATACTGAGAACAAACACAGCTTGCATAAAAATGAAGAGGGACACTGTATATCCTTCCAATTACCATATGAAATGCAAGTTATTATGTCATAATGGTTTCGATAAATGCATCCCTACAAAGCAACCTTGCTATATTTCTGATAAAAAGGGGAACCTTCTTTTCCTGTTATGAATAATAAAATAGAAAAACGTAAAAAATCTCAAATGGTGAAAGCTCTGCATTCAACATCAAAGCAACAGTAAAACAATACAAGTCATTGTTTTAGAGAGGCAAGACTTTAATTGAGCTGATCTAATTAACAGAAGTATTGATCTTTAATTATAGCAAAATATCTTAGAAATGTGTTCTCTACAGTAGATGCAATGCATGACTGGCAACATTTGTCATACATGTGACACAACACTCAGGAATATGAATACTTTATTCCGTAACCTGTAAACGACATTGAAAAAATCATGTAATACATATAGAACAAATTCTACAGAAAATAATGCATTTAAAATGTACACAATGTCTCCAATTTTGATCATCACAGGGTCAGAAAGAAAGGGAAGTGCTGGGCACTATGCAATCTGTTAACATTCCCTTGCACTCTGCCATTCCTTTTTGTATAAACCACTGTTTTCCCCTCCTTTCTGAAACTGTCTACATGTTTAAGCTTATCGAAAATTATGCATGTATGTTCACATCAATGTTTATCCAGAGAGGAAGGCAGAAACCAAATACCGATAAGTGTGACATCTCCTGTTCTCCTCCTCCCCCTTCCCCTCTTCCCAGGGTCAACATCAATACTTCCATCAACAACAAAATTTAGGTCAATAATCTGTAAATAACACTGCCACTACTTATGATCCTTCCAATGCCTCAGATGTTTCATCACATAAATAGAGGATGAAAGGAAAATTCTGAAAAATATGTAGATGGCCCATCATCTTTGCTCACTGCATTGACTCCTTTTTCTTTTACCTTTCAGAACCCAAACAAACTAAACTGAGAATTAACAAAGTAATAGGTTTCATCCAGAATAGTTCAAAAAGGGTATCAATTTTCAATTTTAACCCGGTTTTAGATACTGAATTCACTAAGGATTTTCACTGTTTTAGTCACATTCATTTCCAAATCTTTCTTGGACAACCAGAACCAGAAAAATGTTTTCATCCATGCTTGCAATATGCAACGAACATGTTCGATTCAACTGTCGCACATCGTCATGTTTTCTCGTTTCTGCTCTTAAGTGCAAAAAAGAAGTATTTTGAAACACCTGCTGCTCATACATACTCAAAAAATGGAAATCAAATGCAAATAATGCTAAAAAAATTCAGTCGTGGCTCAATGAGCCTTTGATTTCTTAATATATTGACCAATTCGCTTCAAATTGTAAGGTCAGCCACTCAGCTAAAATAGTTTCTTTAATTATTCTGGGCAGAATTTTACCAGCTACGGTCTTGCCATTCCTGTATTAAAATATTCATTATTTGCAAACTGAAGGAAAATAAACGCATTCAGTTTGTGATGTTTTTGTTAACACCTGCATGTAACCTTTGGAATGAAGAAAGCTCCTTGCCTTATTACAACTTTCAACTAAAATTTACGTATCACCTTAAAACTAGAAATAATTCCTTAGGCTATCATTAAGACCACAAATGATATATACCATTGGGCTTTCGTCACGAACCAATTGACCTAAACTTGGTTATATTTTTCTGTTAACTCAGCGAAATCCTGGCTCTGTTATCTGTGGAATGGAAATTATTGATGTGAAATTGATAAACACTGAATCGAAATACATGTATATGTGTTGACGACCGGGCCGACGAAAAACAGAAACCCCAATATACTTGATGAATGCTTGTCAAATTCGCCCCCTAATTTTTTGTTCAACGAATTAACCATTAATAAGTCAATTTTATATTCATAAGCTGTCGAAGAGGAGATGTGAATTGTTATCACGTAATGAAAACATTAGTTTTGGAAAGACCGTTGAAATTTTTTGAAACGAAAAGCGATTTATTTTCTCAAATGATGTCATTTTCTCTTGCATTTGCCTTGGCGATTCACCTAAATTCATTGCTTCGGGATTATATCAAGTAAAAGTTTACTGTTAAGCAATGTTATGAGCTTTTCGCCGAAAGGAACTCTCAATCAATAATTAATATCAAGATACTAACTAGCCTGCTGCAGTTTTGTGCATTTTGGAGAAAACGCGAAAACCGTGCGAGCGAGCGACGAAAAAAAAAAACACGAGGGCGGAATGGTTTTTCTTCCCCAAGCCCGCCCCCTTTTTTCCCTCGCTCGCTCCTATTTTTGCGTTTTCTTCCTTATCCGAGGGCCTCGGGAAAGAGGCTCGATATCAAGGAAAGCATTTAAGAACATACAAGACAGCGTGATGAATTTATCATCGCACTTCATAACATAAATGCCTTATTAGATTGCGTGAGAATTATATCAGCCCGTTACTGTTTACACTCTAGATAGAAACAGCCACAATGCCTGTTTGACAGTTGTTTCGATGAATATTGTGTAGGAGTATAATTTGCGGTAATCATGCTGTTGCCTACGTAATAAAACAAAATATTCAAATCGTTGTCCTTTTTCCTTTTTCGTTTTAATGAAAACAATTCGACAATTATTCCCGCAGAGTATTAATGTTTATACATGAAAGCCTCGTAAACTTTAAAAGTGAACATCAATATAGATTGCTTTTTATGGTGGACAATTAAAAACGAGTGCTTCTTAATTGTGAATGTTGTTTACCTTTTTCAAAAAGCGTTTCTTCAAAATATCAATAGGTCGATTCACTTCCACCGAATTCAACATAAACATTTCTTACGCGGATGGTACCAGAGATCTTATTAAATTGCCGTTATATACACGTTCCGGATTAAAAAGCTTGCGCGGATCTGAGAAGAACTCATCGTCAGGGCAATCAATCATACTTATAATCAAAGTTTAATAATTTTAAATTTTAAACCAAATATAAATTTAAACCACAATTCAACATATACAAAACTAACAGAAGGTTCATATATCGTACTGTATGTCATATATAGGTAAGCTAACGTTAACTCTGCGTTCGGGCAAAGTGCTAACCCGCACTGTACCCGATTTCAGTTGCGTGAAGCGACTAGGAGAATTTCTACTCCCCCTGGATGGGATGCTAGTCCATCGCAGGGTTACCCCCAGCAGTAAATTTGCCGGTATCCATTTTTCACCTGGGTGGAGAGAGGCAGTATGAGAGTGAAGTGTCTAGCCCAAGAACTAACTGGCAGTCATCTTGGCCAGGGCTCAAAGGCCACCGCTCCTCACGTATGTCAAATATACCCAGACAAAACAACCCAGGTAGGAACAGCAGCATGTTTTAATTAACATCATTGTGTACAAGAAAAAGCGATTTATCAGAAAGAAAAAAAAAACTCAAAAAAAGATCTAGTTCTTAGGTTTTTGAGCACATTGTAGATATATAGTTCTTAGAAGTATATCATAGACTTCTAGTGTTACTTAAATTTTAATTTAAGTTGCTATTCCAAAAAAAATAATGCAGTTTAATTCGTGTCTTGATAACTGTTCAAAAGCGATTTAATTATAACACTACAGGGCTTTGCATCTACAAGTAAAAATGAAAGCTGTGATGGCAATCTGCGCGTGTTTAGAACAGCTTCAAACTGCACAGGACAGCAAACATGATCATCATCATGTTAATGGAGACGGTGAAGCCGCTGTTACAGGGTGTGTCGCCATCACTCACGCAGCAAGCTGCTACGCATTCTTTTATTTTCAATGCCTTCTTTTGCTCGTCGGTCCCTTTTTCACAAAGGTTCTTTAACACCTCACATTCTTGTTTAAGCATGCATCCTCTCGCTTCTCTTTCAATGTCATCTGTTGTGGTGCCATGAGACTTGAAACAGGTATTGTTGGCGGGGCAATCCATCGTTTTCTGATCCTTTTCACATTGATCCGTGCTGTAGGCTTTACCGTCTGGAATTGCTGTGGTTGGGCATTGGTAGCACTTGAAGGAAAAGGCTGTAAAATAAAAACTTTACGTTAATTATTCAATTAGGCAAATTAAAATATTGCAAATAAAATAATTCGGGGTCGTTAATGATATTTATTTCCCGGGGACTAATCCCCTATAAAAATAACGGGGGTGCTCATTGGAAAATTTCGAATACACTCCTAAGAGGTACAGTGGAACCTCGATATAACGAAGGGCCAAGGGACTGGCAAAATATGTTCGCGAAATCGAGGTTTCGTTACATCAGGGTTATTTTCCATATATTTCACTTTTGCTGAGGCGAAGAATGTCGTTCGTTATACCGAGGACTTCGTTATATAGAGGTTCGTTAAATTGAGGTTCCACTGTATCAAGATCTCCTTTTGACGGCGTGACCCTAATTCATTTTCACCTTAAGAGGTGCCATTCCTAAAATAACAAAGACGACCCTTTCCAACACCTTATGCCTGAATTCCACAATCATGCTTCTGATTTGCGAAATTATGCTCACAAAATGACGTAGATTCTGTACATAGAGGTGCGCAATAACGACACAAAATTATGATGTTTTTCAAATAAACTGTTGTTGCAAATTTATTTGTGTTTTATGGCAGTTTGTCACGGCCGTCAGCTGTGCAAATTAGCTGCTCGCATCTCTGAACCGTTTGTAAAATGCCTCCAACGACTTAACAATCACAATTGTAAAGCTAAAACACGCATTGCAAGAACAAACTACCTAAATTTCATTTATTTCTGTAGAAAGTACACCATATTTACTAAATTTTATGAATTTATGCTCCAAAAAGTGCTAAAAATTGCTAATTATGCCGTGGCAGTGCTCATTTCACAAATTATGCTTTTTATCTCCAATTATGCCAAAAATTATGCTAACACAATCTACCAAAGCCTAATCTAGCGGCGGTCATTTTAAGTTTTAGCACCCTAAGCGGTACCAATCCACAGATTTTACCCCTGAAAGGTACGACGAGCACCCCGGACATTTTTATGGGGGAGTACCCTCGGGATTTTTTCACCTGGCCTCGGTTGTTCAAAGGGTGGATAACACTATTTAACCCCCCCGCGCGCCCAAAAAAAAAAAAAAACAAAAAAAAAAAAAAAAAAATTTTTTAAAAAAAAAAAAAAAAAAAAATCAAAAAACAACCCCCCCCCAAAAAAACAACCCGCGAATCGCAGGATAATTGTTAATTACTGAGTATATACTAAAACAGTGGATAGCGTTTTTGGCGCGCACTGATTGGCTAACCAAACTCCAGATATCCTTTGCTATTCACCTCCGAGCAACGCGCGCGACCAAATTGTAATCTTTGACAGGAATAAACTAGTCAAAAATCATCCTTTCGAGCTATATTAACTCACTGTTTTAGTATATACTAAAACATTCGCGTCTCGGTAAATATCCACCACTAGCCACCTCCACTTCGGCGAATAGTTGTTAACCATGGGATAAATCTCAACCCAGTGGATAGCGTAGTATGTTTTTTTAGCACTTATCCACTGGATAGCGATTTATCCGGTGGATAGCGTTATCCACTCTTTGAACAACCGGGGCTTGTATAACAACAACAACAACAACAACAATACTTTATTTACCCACGCGACACCTAGGAGCGCAAGCGGTAGTTAAAACGTGTGCGTGAACGTAAAACTGTATAAAAGGGAAAACAAATTATATAATTATCTATGTAAATATGTAAATGTGTATAGTATAGTAAATTTGTATACTAATATAATAATATGATATAATAATAGGCACCTAAAAAGAGTTAAAAATATTAAAACCATTAAAAATATCAAAACCATAATATAAATTTGATAACGTTGCTACATCACTCTTGTGTGGTTTCTGGCCGAGGAGCTGAGTTTCTTTTTCTGTGTAATCATTTTTCTCCATTTATTTCTAAATATATTGACCAATTTTCGTTTCAAATTGTAAGGTCAGTCACCCAACTAAAATAGTTTCTTTAGTTATTCTGGGTAGAATGTTACCAGCTACGGTCTTGCCATTCCTGTATTAAAATATTTATTTTTTGTAAAGGTTGTTGTTGTTGTTGTTGAACCTATCATTAAGGCCACACATTATATATACCATTAGGCTTTCGTCACGAACCAAATGACCTAAGCTTAGTCATATTTACATAAAATTCACCGTTCCAATCAGCCATTTGCCTATATCTTCCAAATCTATTT
Source organism: Oculina patagonica (assembly GCF_052425735.1). Classification (NCBI taxonomy): domain Eukaryota; kingdom Metazoa; phylum Cnidaria; class Anthozoa; order Scleractinia; family Oculinidae; genus Oculina; species Oculina patagonica. The sequence continues at coordinate 31,990,722 of NC_135764.1, read as the reverse complement.
TAAGACAAGCTGGTATTGGGCTCATGATGCTATCAGGCGTATTCAAGATGAGTATCTTCTGCTTACATTCCAGCATTCCATTTTGCACGGTAGAGATTTTAAATTGCGGACAAACTTGACTCCTCTGTGTCCTGTGAATATTGCTCTCTGGGGAGTACCGCACAGAAGGGAACCACTTCAACAAATTTAAGTGAGCCATTAACAAAACATTTTCGGGCCAAAATTGCGTGCTCTCTGACATGTTCCTACACTGATCCAAGTCACGACAGCAAAAAAAATCATTACACGAATGAGCGCAAGGCATCACTACTCTTATAAACTTCACCATTATTAACTGAACAATCTTTATCAATGTTTTTTCTGGCGATTAAGACAACGAGCAAAACTTTCAATGAGAACTGTAGCGAGTAACGTTCCGCGTGTAAAGGCGCACAATATTTCTGGGCGCTGTTTGCAATTTGCAAGTTTGAATAGGCTTTTTGATACCGTGTAAATCATTATTTTATACCTACATTGTCGAGTTTTAGCGAACACAACTTTCGCTGTGTTGTTAGCTTTTGCAGCACTGTTTCAACGATACCTAGTTTGGCAAATTGTAAAGGAAAGATATAAGACTGCCAACCTAACTGTTTTTAATAAACCGAACCAACGCCTTGTTTCATGCATATGGCAAGGTAACACTGAGCATTTTCACATTTTGTGTTCTCGCAATAAGATACTTTTCCGACAACTAGCCTCAAAATATAACCACAACACAAAGGAAACCAAACTAAAGCTAACCTTTGCGTGTTTCACGCTAGCGTGCTGCAGCGTGCGTAAAATATTCCGTTACATCGTCGCGACAGTAACTTGAAATTAGAAGTCTAGAGACTAAAAATTTTGTTCAAGACCAAAAATTTGGAACTTACCAGCACAGATGAATGTGCAAAACACCAGAATAGCAACGGCAAGGATCTTCATGGTTAGAAATGACTCAAACTTAGACAACACCAACTTGGTTCAACGACGGCGAACGAAGCTCCAACTGAATGGGTGTAATTCACATGTGGCAGTATGTTTATGACAACACCTAGAGTCACGCTACTCCCAAATTAGCCAATCCGTAACCAGAAAAAGCCGTCAATCATGTTCTTATCGTTCAGTGTGGTTTTGGGTTGTTCTTCAGGCGGCTTCAAACAAAATGATAGGTTTAGCAACCAAATGAGATGCTGCTGCTAAGAGCCAAGAAACGCAAACTCGCCTTAATCGCTCCAAAACAGGCTGAGAAAAATGTAAATGTAATTTGTTTACCCACGTAACACAGAAGAGCTCGCAGGTGCTCGTTAGGACGTGCGCGTGCATTGAAGATCAATTTGTAATTTGAAGTGTTTAATTTTTTTGGATGGGGGAAAACCGTAGACCCGGAGAAAACCCTCAGAGCATCGACGACAACCAACAACAAACTCAACCTACATTGACGCCGGGCCGGAATCGAACCCCGGCCACAATAAATTGGTGCCGTGCAAAACGACCTTCAAAAGCTTTTCAAAGCGATCGTGTGAGCCGTACGTGATACAATGCAACGCCGTCATGCGATACTTGTTTGCAGATCATCTGGTGATATCGTATTCTGACATATCACCACAATCTGCAAACAAGTATCGCATGACGGCGTTGTATCACGTACGGCTCACACGATCGCTTTGAAAAGCTTTTGAAGGTCGTTTTGCACGGTAGAGATTTTGAATTGCGGACAAACTTGACTCCTCTGTGCCCTGCGCAGCAACTGGCAACACTGAACAAATTTCCAGTGCATTCGATTATTTGGAGATCGAGTTCAAATACGCGTCATGGGGCAGAATTAAATGTGCTATGTCAGTATATTTTTCATTTGAAACACAGAAAAACGAGTCAAACCACAATGAGTCAAACTACATTACAATGCATTCGGTCGAACGTAAAATCGAGGCAATTTCTTGCACCACCTGGTAAAATAAACAATTATTACGTCCCTTTTAGCGTGTGATGTTTGTAGACAAGATGGTGAAACGGTTTTCTAGTCCAAAAGGAAACTTTCATAAAGAGAAACTTTCATAAAGAGAAACGGTTAAGTATGGAAATTCTCGCCAAAAAAACCTATCCCCTGATGTTATCCTCTAAATGTGCGGAAATTTCCAAGTTACGTGATCGCGACACGATCATATGGTAACAGCTGTCCATTCTCGTCGTCCCTTTTTAATTTTAAGTAAATATCGAAAAATTAAGCTGTTTAAAGAAAAACGCTGTCAGTTAGCCTTTAAATTATAAATTGCTTGCATATATATCCTTTGGAAGAACATAAATAAGTTGGTGCTTGCGCGTTAAGTTAGCCAGCCAGATGAAATATCATTTGTAAGGGCATGATAGCTGAATAAAAACCTGCGTTTTTTTGGTTTTTTAGGGTTTTGTGCGTAGATTATATTCAGAGGTAATTAAATTATTCATTCTCCGGCAGTTTATGGCTTAAAGTGCTACGAGTGCCGTTCCGCCAAGGACTCGAATGAATGTGCTTAAAAAAGATATAAAGTTTACTGTCTTGTGGGAGACAGCAAGGCACATAAAGAAAAACAGTCAAGTAAGGAAATTCTCGCAAAAAGAAAACTATCCCGTGATCTTATCCTCTAAACGTGCGGAAATTTCCAAGTTACGTGATCGCGACATGATCATATGCCGGGTAACAGCTGTCTATTTTCGTCGTCCCTTTTAGTTGATATCGGGAAATTAAGCTGTTTAAAGGGAAACGCTGTCAGTTAGCATTTAAATTTTAAATTAAAAATAAATATCTTTAAGCCAAATGTTTATCTAGCCTTTGGTAGAACATAAATAACTTAGTGCTTGTGTGTTAAGTTAGCCAGATGAAACATCATGTGTGCCCGGCAAGAAATAGCTGTATAAAAACCTCAGCTTCTTTGGTTTTTGAGGCTTTTGTGCGTAGATTATATTTAGAGAGGTATTTAAATTTTCATTTTCCGGCAGTATATGGCTTAAAGTGCTACGAGTGCCGTTCCGCCAAGGACTCGAATGAATGTGCTAAGAAAAGATTTAACTGGTTTACTGTCTTGTGGGAGACAGCTGTTTCAAACAGACTGTAAACGAAAAGGGTGGTAATGTAACAATAGAGTACCGTGAAGGATGTATCGATTGATATATCTGCAAAAGTGATCTATCTATCTCGTGCGCGTTTGGTGATCCCGCGGGTGATCCCGCCGCGTGCGACCTTCACTGCTGCACTGGCAATTATTGCAATGGAGCCAAAATACCAATGGTCAGCGTCATCATGCTGTCTGCATGCGCTCTTGTAGCGTTTCTTCGTGAAGGTTGTAAAGCTGTTCAACAGTTACGTAAACAGTACAAAATGTGTACTTCAGTAGAAACGAGCAAGGGTTAAGCTACTGTAAATACACTTTGTCTGTGGCTATCGGTAGGCTTAATTTCACTAGAGTGATTTATCCGATCTAAGGTTTTTAAACACTGAATTGCTACTGCCTTTAATATAATTTGCGCCACATTTAGCTTTATTAAGCAGGAGCTATTTCTAGTGAATGTAAGCTTAAGTGATATTTCAGTAATAAACCAGCTTTACTGAAGTCGTTCCGTTCAATTAGTTTTTGTTCACTGAGTAAGATTGCTTTTTAGTTTGCATGAACGTCAACCACTCCATTGTTTACACCCATTTCATAACTGAGTTTCAGTATTTTCAGTCTTTGAGAGTCCGCATTACATTCAGAAAATATTAATTCACGTACGTTACAATAGACTACAATAACTAAAGATGGTCCCAAAGCAGTGCAAGCAGTGCAAAGGGCTGGTAGTAGTCGAAGTAATGGGAGTTTGGGTTCTATTTTAGAGAAGAACATGTCTCGTACCTGAGAATAAGCTGGGCAATCTAACAAAAGGTGAGTTTCATCTTCAATTTTGTTGCAATTGCAGAAGTTGCATAGTCTTTCATTGCGAGGTATATTGTCGTATCTACCAGTTTCGATCCTAAGTTTGTGACAGCTTATTCTCAGTTTTACTAATGTTTTCCTTAAAGGGTTCCTTCTTGTTAAATCTAAGTAGGTAGAAGGGCTATAATTGTTTTTTATAGTGTTATAAAAATTAAGTTTTTGCAAGTTTTGTAGGGTTTGGTTCCAGTGTGAAATATACTTCTGTTTCATGATATTAATATATTGTTTAATTTTACAATCATTCAATGAACTATAGTTAATGTCATAAAAATTATAGTATTCATTTATTTTCCATGACTCTAGAGTAAAAACCATTTTTTCCGTTATCATAAAGATCAATCGATATTTTTAAGGCTTGTCTGACTATAAAAATTAAAAAGTCTCACATGGTCAGAAGCAATGCTTGGTAGTACTATCCGAGGTGTTCCTGGAGTTCCACTGTCACCTTTCTCCCTTCTCTCCTTTTTGGCCCGCGGGCCCTGGACACCAGGCTCTACCTTTGCTTCTTTCCTTCCTTCTGGTGGCCCTTGGGGTCCAGTCTTTCCCGGCCTGCCCCTGGTCGCCTTTGGCCACCTTATGTCCATCACGGCCAAGGTGTGTTGTACAAACTTCAAATGTAACTCAAATGTTTGATAATCAATCATGCAACTTTTGATATTCACTCAAATCGCGTTTTTTTTTCACGATGTGTTCGCGCTTAAATGCAACTGTCGGTAATCTACTAATTTTAGAACATCAAATCGAATGCATATTAATGTTAATAGCCCGAGGAATGAATGAATGAATGAATGACTTTATTAATGTGTCTAAAGTGTTTAGCTGAGGGGAAAAGTCCCCTCTACTAATTGTGGACACCTGACTAAGAAAAAACTTTAAAAAACTTAAACCTATCATTATACAACTATTAATAATTTAAAGTTAAAATAAGTTAAAAAAGAAGCTATTTACATAATAAAAACGGGTAAAAAAAGTAAATCTATTTATATGATAAAAAAAGACTATATACATGGCTAGCTATTTACATAATAAAAACGGGTAAAAAAGTAAATCTATTTATGTGATAAAAAAGACTATATACAGGGCTAGTATTAATAGTCACAGAGGCGGCAATTGCAACGTTCATTGTTTCAAAAAACGCCCTCGGGTGATCACGTAGGGGCATCTCTTGTCCAACCTATTATTTTATTTACAAGCTACCCGAAAGACAACCCAAAACCGCATTTAACGATAAGAACATGATTGATGGCTATTTCTGGTTGTGGATTGGTTAATTTTAAAGTAACGTAACAATATGTTGTCATAAACAGGAACACTACATGTGCATGGTCCCGGGGGGGACTGCTATATGAAACGGACGGGGATGCTCGTCGGAAATTTTAAAAAGAACCCCTAAAAGAGACCAATCTGGGTGTGGCTCAACCTTTTGGTGACCCCTAAAAGATACCAAAAAACTAAGAATAGAAACTATATTTGTATATTTCTTCATGTGTAACCCTAAACTAAACGAGACCATAATAGCTAAAAATATTGGCGTTTTGCACGGAACACCCTAAGCGAGACCAAAAATCCGAAATTTACACCCCTAAGCGAGACGACGAGCATCCCCGTCACTTTCATATGCGAGTTCCCCCCCCCCCCCCCCCGGGTGCATGGTTACATATAAATTACGCACGTTCAGTTAAGGTTTCGTCTGATGTTGCTTGATGAACCAAGTTGTGGCGTTGATTGTGAGTTGGGACTGATTTTTAACCATGATCATGAAGAATCTTGCCGTTGCTATTCTGGTGTTTTGCACATTCATCTGTGCAGGTGAGGCCCAAATATTTGGTCTTGAAAAGTAATTTTTGTCTGCAGACTTGTGATTTTATACGTTCCCCTTTCCCGTTGACTGCACTTGATGTGCATATTGTTGTTCGCCAGCGCAAAAACATTTAAAGGATTTTCTTTGGTTTAATTTGTTTTGTTTTTTTTATAGTGTACAGTGGATCCTCCATTTAACGAACCTCTACAAAACGAATTCCTCGAAATAACAAACGACATTCCTTGCACCAGTTATACATGGCGCACGCAGAGAGCACGCAATATAATATTGTACGTCTAGTCTATTCAAATCAAGAAGGACTACTACGATACACATCATGTATTTCTATCGGTCAGTACAAAATGCAGACTGCAGACTGCAGACTGGGTGCAAAATGCAGACTGACATTTGACAAGACCAAAATATTCGTTTTCAAAAAGAAATGCATTTTGTGTAGCAATTGTGTGGTCTCCGATGCGATAAAACCACAACAAATGTAAACAAACAGTCAGTCACGGAACCGTGTCCTAGAAAAATTCTTTTGCTATCTACCTGGTTTATTAATTAATAAGTACGGATAAAACACATTGCAAATGTAGGAAACTTCTCCAAAATATGTATATATTTTTGCTAACCAACCATAACAATAAACACTGCTCCATTTGTGTAAAGTTCATTCTACCAGCGTGGCATGTCTGGTTCAAATATCTAGGTCACTGTTCGGCTGGTTTCTCGGAATCATGTTGCAACGAGTGTTGTTGTTTTATGTTATGCGATCTCCCGGGGGCGGGGGGGGGGGGGTACTTGACCTACGTTTAGGTATAGGGGTGCCGCTGGGGGTTTGAAACCCTGACCCTGTTTAGGACAATAAAATCTTAAAATAACTACCCTGTGTAGGACAACACCCCCTATTTTAAGACCCTATTTAGGACAAAGGACAACATCAACAATCATTTACCCTTTATTGTGTTGCGTCCAGTACGCGATGTTTGACGTATTGAAAAGCGAACACCGATCCCACCAAAAAAAATGCTTTTTATTGAAAGCGAAAACGACAGTCTTGCAGCCATCTTGGACAGGTTCAGGCCCTGTTTAGGACAGAGGAGCTTGAAATTATATACCCTGTTCAGGGCCGGAAGAGTAAAAAACCATACCCTATCCAGCAGCACGTCCCCGTATAGGCCATATAGGGGAGTGTCCCCCCCCCCCCTCCCCGGGTGCGATCTTGCCCTTGAAGTAAGAAGACTAAAGGCTTAACGTGTTTTAAAAGAACGAATTGATCTTCGAGACTGCGTTTATAAAGTATATATTTCGAGTAATGGAGCAAGATCATTCCCCGGTAATGCGAGTTTTCGTGGAATATGACATCGAAAGGGATTGTGTGACAACTGGCGAAGTACAAAATGAAATGTTATCACGTATCAGACGAAAAAAAAAACAGTTTCAAATGTCAGCCTGCATTTTGTACCCAGTCTGCAGTCCGCAATCTGCAATTTGTACCTAGTCTGCATTTTGTACCCGGTCTGCAGTTAGCCTGCGAATACAGCCGCCTCTCATTCGCTCCCGCTACGAAGAGCGAAACGTCGCACGTAGTAGCGGGAGCGAATGAGATGCGGCTGTATTCGCAAGCTAGTCTGCAATCTGCATTTTGTACTGATGTTTATGAACCGATACCACAGAATATAGAGTCCGATCAGAGACCGATCAGAGTCCGATAACATAAAAGCCGGTTGAATTGCTAAAAATTGCAGGAATTTAAATATTTTCAAAATGAAGAATTAAAAGTCGTCGAGATTCATTCGGTCACTTTAAAAGGAAGAAACATTTCTCACCAATGGTGAAAATTCAGGTTTGAGGTTCTGCAGGCTAAATATTGTGTCTAGGTACCCGGCAGCCGGGAAGTGTTTTCAAAACACTACATGCCCGGCAGTCTGAAATTATTCTAGAATTTCCACGGAAAAACCAATCCAATCCTCCTCAAAACTATAGATCTTTGCTTAGAAATGCCAAGCGATTTCAATTATAGTTTTGGCTTTGTGTTTGAGGAAATTTTCGAGCTTGGACATACTACAAAATCTTGATTCTTCGACACTTAGAAAAAATTCGTACTCTGACTCCGGTGTCAACTCTTATAGAATAATTTCTACAAAAACTGAAGTTGAAACCCTGCGAGAGTATTCGATATTTGCTGAGAAATGCGAAGCGATTCTAAATAATGTTTTGCTTTTGTTGTGGACGAATTCTCTTGGCTTCGGCGTACTATAAAATCCTCGACTCACGGGCACGGTTGTTCAAAAGACTAGATACCCGGCAGTCAAAAATTCATGAATAATCAATATTTCAGTATTTCAATTTTCGGTCGGAAATACCAAGCGAGTTTTTACAATGTCAGTTTGGTTTTGCACAAATTGTACGAACTTTATGTGACTCACGGGCACGATTTTTCAAAGACTACATACCCGGCAGTCAAAAATGCTTCCCGTTTTTCCATCAAAATTTCCATTTGAACCTGCTGAGATGTCGGTGTAGAAATACCAAGCGATTTTCCAACTTAAGGCCTCAACAATTGCCTCGGCAAAGTAGTACAAAATAGCTACAAAACGCTTGAGCGTTCGGTGACGAAAGTCCGCCACCGATGTAACTTCCGGTGTGACACTTAAGTGGCGTGACAAAGGTGGCACGTGGTGTTGGTTTTCGCGCCAAAACGAACTCAGCGTTTGAAGCGACGAAGTTCTTCTGTGGGCTAAACGGCTTAGCGTTGGAAGCGACGAAGCTCTCGGTTAAATAGAAATACAAAGCGTTCCTCTATATATAGTCACTCAAGTAGATTTATTCATGAATTTTTGACTGCCGGGTATCTAGTCTTTTGAACAACCGTGCCCGTGAGTCGAGGATTTTATAGTACGCCGAAGCCAAGAGAATTCGTCCACAACAAAAGCAAAACATTATTTAGAATCGCTTCGCATTTCTCAGCAAATATCGAATACTCTCGCAGGGTTTCAACTTCAGTTTTTGTAGAAATTATTCTATAAGAGTTGACACCGGAGTCAGAGTACGAATTTTTTCTAAGTGTCGAAGAATCAAGATTTTGTAGTATGCCCAAGCTCGAAAATTTCCTCAAACACAAAGCCAAAACTATAATTGAAATCGCTTGGCATTTCTAAGCAAAGATCTATAGTTTTGAGGAGGATTGGATTGGTTTTTCCGTGGAAATTCTAGAATAATTTCAGACTGCCGGGTATGTAGTATTTTGAAAACACTTCCCGGCTGCCGGGTATCTAGACACAATGAATAAATAATTCACTCCCAACCCCCTTATTTAGCTAGCTAGATGCTAAGGAAACAATGTTTATGCTCTTTCTAAAGTAGCACAAATAACATAATGTTTTACCTTAATTTTACAGCCTATTCCTCGAAATCGTTCAAGTGCTACGAATGCGGCGACGAAAACTCCGATGAAGATTACACCACGGAAAATAATCGAATGCCCAGTCTATTATGGCAACATAGTGGGTACCTGCTTCAAGTTACACGGCAAAAAAATAGACGACACGGAAAAAGAATTTAGGGGATGCATGTCAAAGGAACAATGTGAGAGTATAAAAACCATCTGTGAAGAAGGGACGATGCCGGCGGGGAAAGTAAAAGAATGCTGCCTCGTTCCCAGGCGCCGATTGGCCGGACGTTGAGGCGGTAAGGCGGGAAAACAGGGAGCGCGGGGATTGATGGTTAGGGAGCGAGCCGCGGAGCGCCTGGCAGATCTTGCATTCAATATGGCGGACCAAAATGTCATCAACCCTGAAATGTGTATTAAAAACAGCAAAAGAGCCGTCTATTTAGCATTTTTACAGCACAGAGCGCCTTGGACACATCTTTTATGAAAAATATTCTTATTAAGACGACGGACTTCACCACCATTTTCGCACGCTTCATGTCCCAGCTCAGCTTGAGAAGAGCCAGGAGGAGCATACGAGGCACTCTGTGAAGTTAAAAAAGCTTTAAATCCTTTACGGCAAAGAGACGTTGAAATGTCTAATGACATTTTCCGAACTCCAAGAGAGACAGGTACTCATTTCCGTTTATCGAAGTTGTCTTGTAAATCCGAGTGTAAATGACAAGAAAATTAGTTATCCTTTCCATTATTGTTTTGTTTAGAATTTTTTTCGTAGAGCCCGAGAGTTAGTTGCCTTTTAGTTATTCCATGGACGCTCATTTAAGCCAGACGCGACAAAGATAATGCAACAACAGTATGAATCCATCGATACAAATAACAATTCATCTGTCTTTGGGATGTCATTTCTACTATCTCTGGTTTACTTCAATAAAATGTTAATTATCTGCTTATCAGTAATCAAGCACAACCTTTGATAGTTGTTTTATTAATTGAAAATAAAAATTACATTAAAAATGTTTGATATCATAACTGTAATTTTTTTCAATGCAATTTTTTTATTGATTGCCAGTAGGTGACTTTTTTTCCATTAAACCACAATTTATTAAGGATAAATACACATTTTTTTTTTGTTAAGCATTGTGGCAGTGAGTCTGCCATTTATGCTGTGAATGCAACTAAGGCAACTAAATTGTTTGGAATGTACCCTATGCCATGCCATGCAGGCTTTTAATTTGGGGGCAGGTGCAGAGAGCATTTCTGATGAATGTGACACTGTTTTCATGAAGTTTTTAGAATGGTTCATGTGCGGTATATGATTTAAGATCATCTTGAAATCTTGCTTTGTAAAAATGGAAAGATAATTTTTCTCATAAATATTTATGTATTAATATGCAAGGCTAGCATCTTTGGACATCCAAGGCCCACCATCATTCTATTCTAAATAACTCTAGTAACATTTACCCCTCTTAATTTTTTATCACTCTCCTGTAATTCTTTACAAATTTAAAATAGTACATGTATTTGTAAAATTCTTTACTTTTTTAGCCACTGAAAAGAAATGTTTACTTTGTGCTTGCAAATTTGGTGTCTAAAGGCCTTTGTTATGCTCCCACTGACTTGATATTAACTAATTACAAAAGGAGCTGGGGTGAACTGTACATGGAGGGTTGAAGAGGGTAGTAAATCACTTTAGAAAATCAATCAAGTTAATTTTCAGGAGAAGGCTAACTATTATGTCTAGATCATAATCAGATGAAGGGCACCACCAAGGAAATTGTCGTACAAACAGTAATCCTCAGATTATCTCATGCACAACTTATTTAAATTCACAGTAGGTTAAGGCCATGCAGGTAAAACCCTCCTGGCTAGATAACTTTTGCAAATTGAAGGGAAATGTCTGAATGGTTTTGCAAAATCAGTACTACTAAAAATATTTTTAAAAATGTAAAAAGGTATCTTTTTCTCTTACAACAGCTGTTGTCATGGGTATAAAGCAGCAGGGTAGGCAAAGCATACATTCAACATTTAAAGTGTTTTAACTGTTTTCCAAGACTGCTAGAGGCAGTGGGCTATTAGCAGACTGGGGAAAAAGTGGCAACTCCAGGTTTGCCGGTTTATTTATTTTAATCAAATTGAATATGGTTAGCCAGGAGTTGCCATGTTCACATGAAATGCATTTAAGAGTCAGTAACAAACCCTTTGATGTAAAATTGCCTGGCATCTCAATTTATTTTCCTACACAATCTCAGCCATAAACTCTTGGGCCGGCAAAAATGATTTAAGCTTTGCTGTCTGTCATAGTCCAGTGTTTTGTTACCCTTAGGAATAAAGTTTTGCCACACATTCTCTAAAAACACCTACTAAAAAACACTCCCTGTGACACTACAACTAGAAAAAACTATATTTTTTTTTGTAACAAGTTTGTCAAAGTCTTATCCTGCTTAAATCCTCCAAAAGAGTGACCAAAACCTTATTTCTCCTTACAGTATCAATGCATTATCAAGCAGTACAGTGACGAGAAACACACAAATTAATCAGCGGAGAGTAATTTCGATATTAACACTTGAATCAGTAAAAAGAAATTTTGAGTAGGATCTGCCTCCTCTGGTCACTAACACATTAAGTGCTGAAATATTAAAACAGAACTACGCAAAGTTGAAATTTCAATAATTGTACTTTCTGTCAAGAAAGGTAAATTATGAGGTTAACCTAGCTAGAATAAAATATCAGCACACATTATAATTGTTTATTGTCATGTTCTCATAAGATCTCCTACGTTGGACAACATTAATTTGATAAAACACTTGTTAGCACTTGAACGGCTCTCTCTGGAGCGCTGCTTATAGACTTTATAGCTGAAGTTTAACGGCCAAGAGGTACAAATAAAAGTATACCGAAATGTAAGGAAGCTAAGCACTGCTCAGAAACGAAACAAACCAGCTCTGGCATCGATTGAAGCGAAACTTACCCTCAGTTCGAAGCTTACAAAGAAATTTAATTTTCTAACGACGGCAGAGATTCTTTACCCTCCGCCATTGACGATCTTCTCGCAATCAAAGTGGGATTTTCTCTGTTCAATCTTCTGCTCAGATTTCATACCATTTCTCCGGATAAATCGCTGATTTTGAGCTAGATTTCCCGCCAACATTAGATTAAAGCAAGGGGACCCCCGCTTTGCTGAAACCAGCCTCAGTGAACGCTGAAAAGAATCGGCTCGATAGAGCAACGAAAACGATCCGAAAGGCCGTCAAAATCCCCATGTTGACAGTACTAACTTCCACGTAGCTCCCAGTGTTGATTTCTTGACCGTTAAACTTGTTAAAAGCGCTAAAACGCCTTTTGACGAGAAACCGAACATTTTTGCCAAGAAACTGAACAGGATCTGCCAGGCGTCTGCTTCCCCGTCCGCATCAGGCCCAGAACGCCAAGCGAACCGTGCACGTCAGTCCCACAACACCAAGCGAACCGTGCACGACCAAGGGCGAGGACGCCTGGGGACGAGGCAGAAAAGAATGTGAGGCAGCTTGCTGTGTGAGTGATGGCGACTTACCATGTAACAGCGGCTTCATCGTCTCCACTACCAGCAGTTTCACCGGCCCCAGTAACCGCGGCCTCACCGTCTCCATTGACATGAACATGATCATGTTTGCTGTCCTGTGCAGTTTGAAGCTGTTCTAAACACGTGCAGTTTGATCCGTTTTTAATCGCATGGACCGCGGAAGCCATTTTAAAGTGGTAGGGCTAAAAATTCTGTTCAAGTGGTAAAATTCATACATTTTTCATATCATCTGGAGCCCTACCAGCCCATCCCCCTGCGCGGTCCCTAAATCGTAGTTATAAAAGCAAATACATGATAAGCTCGCTAACGTTAGAAATAAACCGCTTATAAACAGTAAACAATACATAAAACTGTGCGAGTAACCTGGAATGCTACAATTTGAACGAACGAAACGTTTTGTAAATTGTACTGTTAAGAAAGTACCGTCCAGTATGGGGTCCAATTCTCGGCCACGCTAGCGACTGGTCAACACTTTTGTTTGCAGGAGCAATATATAATGAAAATGGTGCATGGCTTCGAATTCTCGCCCGGCGGTTCCATTTCTCGGCCACAAAAAGAGTGTAGGCAATTCTCTGTATTTGAAAGGTTCAAGACGGAATCTGCCAGGACTTCGAGTATTAATTGGACAAAATTATGTACCAAAATAAATTTACATCTAAATGCAAACTTCTGTGTTACTGTTTCAAATATCTTACAGTGCGACGCGCCTTACCGTGGCCACCCAACAAACTTTTTTACAAGTGTCATCTTGCAATATTTTACGTTTTCACTGTGTTTTGTTGATAAATACGATGTAACAAGTATCCGTTTGATCGTATTCAACTTTGCAAGGCGGCGTGTTCGTCAAACATATAGTGATATTACGATAAAACACTTGTAAAAAAGTTTGTTGGGTGGCCACGGTATGGCGCGTCGCGCTGTAACAAAAGAAATCATTTCTAACAAATGACAGACAAGTAGACCTTAAAAAAATTCGTGCATGGAAAATTTTTTACCCTCCCCCTCTTTTTATTTCTAATGGTCCGTCGCTTGTTAAGCCATTGTACGCTCGCTTTCACTTCCGAACGAATTCCAGCAATCTTTTTTCATAAAATACACGTTTTGTTTGTTACATTTAGTTGTTTTATTCTAGATTGAGCTAGTGGAAAGTTTCCTCAAGTGAGTTTAACCGATGCGTCCCAGACTTTTTTTTTTTTTTTTTTTTTTTTTTATAATTTATGCTCTTTATTTGACAAAACCTATTATTACAACACATACAATAACACTACAGCTTATAACGTTAATAGAACCTAAAAAGACAAAATGAAAAATAAATAAATGAATAAATAAGCGTCTAACAAATTACTGATTACTACACTAATTACACTTTTGAAAAACACATTAAGCACTGATTACAATATGCATCAATTCATAGAAAAGAAACAGATAGACCGGAGTATCTAAGCTTAACTAGTTAAAAAAAAAAAGGTACAACCTTCTCCCATTTTGACAGGTGTATTAATAGTTTATCTCTTTTAGTGGCTATTATCTTTTCAATTTCTATAATGCGCTGCACACGCAGCTGAAACAATGAAAACATTGGTGAGAGCTTCTTTTGTCTACAATAAAATACTGTTTGTTTCCCTAAGATTAGAAGGTGATTAACTAGCTTACAATCGTCGTTATTTCCTGTTATTCCGAGCATTATTTCTTGGCCAGTTGGTCGATTAAGAACAATGCCTAGGGAATTAACCCAAGCGGTGAAAGCTTCCCAGAATGATTTCACATATTCACAGTCCACGAAAAGGTGCTCAAGGGTTTCACTCTCCAAGTCACAAAAGGTGCAAAGTGGAGTGGCGGATATTTTCATCTTAAAAAGAGATGAATTGGTGAAAAGAATTCTGTGAAGTATTTTGAGTTGAAACGCTCTAGTTCTCGTATCAAGTGTCGAGTTGAACGGAATTTTATAGATATTTGCCCAGTCCAAATTGTTTTCGGAAAAGATAGCTGTAAACTTGGCTTTGCTTGTTGGCTCTGTTGTTCTCTTGGTCACAAGTTTTTTGTATATTTGTTTACTAGTTAAAGCTTGAATTTCAAGCACATTATTTTCATCAAGCTTGACACGTATCTGATCGGAACAAAGATTCCTTGGCTGTGTAGGTTGAGAAAATGAACCGATATTGCCCGCCTTAATCATCCTTCGCCACTCGCAAGGAAGGGAGTGAACGATTCCCAACCAAAGAAAGTAATTAGCCGTTGTTAATGTTGTTTCTTTCTGCTTCAACTCATTAAAACAAAGGAAGTTTCCTGATTCAGTTAGCATATTCCTAATTGTTAAAATTCCCATCTTTATCAGCTTTGGGTAATAGACCGATTTGTTTTGGATGCAAATAAGTTTATTGTTCCATATTGGCTGTTCCAACACTCCGTTCAAAGTTTCGTTATCCCACTCCATCAAGGTAGTCCAGGACTTAAGGCATTCCTTGTAGAAGCAAGGAATATTAACGGGGAGAGAAGAAACATCGAAGTTACAATTCAGGAGAAAGCTTCCTCCCACATTCTTTAAACAAGAATCTAGAATGTATTTCCAGGAGCGGTTCTCATCATTAGCATATCTCTTCAAAAACAAAATTCTTTGAGCTTCAATTGCCGATTCGAGGTGAGTCATCCTAAATCCCCCTTTGTCGATATCGTTTATTATTGCGAGACGTTTTATTTTATCTTGCCCATTCCATATAAAATTGAACATTATTTTGTTGATTTCTTTTACAATAGTTTCTGAGGCAGTTGTATTGGTTAGACGATACAAAAATTTTGGGATTATGAGCGACTTTATTACTTGGATTTTGCCCAGAATAGTAAGGTTTCTTCTCCTCCATTGAGCCAGTAATTTCTTTACCGACTTAATAAGATTTTCAAAATTAAGCCTATCCCTAAGTCGCTTATCGTACGTGAAATAGACCCCCAGAATTTTGGGCGGTTCTAACGGTTTAGGAATATTAAGAATACTGTATATGTCCACATCCTTTTGTGATGGACCCAGTCGTAATACCTCCGTTTTTGCGATGTTGGGTTTGAGGCCTGAGCAGCTACCGAAAAGCTTAAGCTTATGCATTAATTTGTGTAGAGAATCTATGTCCTTCAAAAACGTCGTAAGATCATCCGCAAAGCTAGTGAGCTTAATTTCTTTCTCGTCTACCACTAATCCTTTTATTTCCACATCTTTTCGTATGGATATCGACAGTACTTCCATAACAACAATAAACAGGTACGGGGAGAGTGGATCCCCTTGTCGTACTCCTCGCTGAAGATCAAAATAGTGTGAAGTGAACCCATTGTTTATAACACAGCTTTTTGCTCCATTGTAAAAGGTTCTTATCCATTTGATAAAAGTCTGGCCAAAGTTGAATGCTTCTAATGCCTTAATTAAAAATTCCACATTCACCGAGTCAAAAGCCTTTTCAAAATCAATAGCAACTAACCAGCCGGGAATTTTATTGATTTCTGTGTACCACATAACGTCATCTATGGTGCGAAGGGCGTCTGATATCAATCTGTCCTTAACATATGCACATTGATCCGAGTGAATAATAGTGGGTAACACTTTGCAGATTCGCCTTGCAATAGATTTAGACCCAATTTTAGCGTCCACATTCATAAGAGATATAGGTCGCCAATTTTTCACAAAGCGCTTGTCTCTGTCTTTCTTTTGTATCAAGGTGATAACAGCTTGTGATTGGGAACTCGACAGTTGACCGTATTCAAAGGAATAGTTTAAACATTGAGTCAGCTGTTTCCCAAGTAGGGGCCAGAACCGCTTATAAAATTCTGCTGGTAACCCATCGTTCCCTGGGGTTTTGTTATCCACAAAGGTTAAAAGAGCGTTGTAAGTCTCATTCACAGTTAAAAGACCTTCGCAAGATAATTTGAGGTCCTCGTTTATTTTCGGTATATCGGCTCTGTTTAAAAATGCAGCGGCAGCCTCCTCATCTGACACCCTTTCCGAATAAAGGTCTGAATAAAACTCTCGAATTTCCTTCATTATTATTTTGGGGTCTGTGGTAAAATCATCTGTTCCATTTATATTAAGGTTTCTTATGACACTCCTTCCCTTTTTAAAATTTTCCAAATTTAAGAAGTATTTATTGTTTTTCTCACCCTGCTCATACCAGTTGACACGAGATCTTATCATCGCACCTTGGGTGATGTAGTCGTACATTGACTCATACTTTTGCTTTAATTCTTCTCGATTCTGAATATTTTGGTTTGTTGGATCCTGATCACAACGTTCTTCGGCTTTTTTAAGATCCTCTTCCAATTTCTTAAAAGCAGTTGTCCTTTCTTTCTGTTTTTTCTTGCTGTATCCAATCGAGACTTGGCGTATCCTATACTTGATTAAATCCCATAACACCCTTTTGTCTGAAATTTCTTGAAACTCATTCAGCCAATTATAATATTCGGTGTTTATCATCTGTACATACTCGGGATCCTCAAGAAGGCTGGTGTTAAGTTTCCAAAAGGAGGGTCCATGTTTTTGCTCCGCAACACTATCTATAACAAGAGAAACTGACGAATGATCGCTTTTGATAGAAGGGCCTATTTCAGATGTCTTGACATCATCCTGCAAATTATCGCTCACAAGCCAAAAATCAAGTCGCCTTTGAAGCTTTGAAGAGCTATTTCTCCAGGTAAATCGTTTTTTTCCCACATTACGAATTCTCCAAATATCGACTAAATCATTCTCAACCATGATATCATTAACTATTTTTACACAATCTTTAATTTTTGGGTTTCCTCCAAAACAGTCTAAACTAGTATCAAAAATCATATTAAAATCGCCACCCAAAATAATATGCGGATTCGTTTCCGAAATATTCTCCTGCAGAAGATTTTTAACGTTAGTGAAGAAATCGACTTGTTCCTTTGAATTATTCGGTGAGTAAATATTGCAAAGATAAAATTTGACGTCCTGTATAATTGCCTCAAGGAGGATGAATCGACCATTGATATCACACTTTGATTGTTTCAACTCAAATTCCAAATCTTTTTTAATTAAGACTAGAACTCCACGGGCGTGTTCGGTGCCATGCGCAAAAAAGAGATTGCCGTCCCATTGGGAACTCCAAAAGTTTTCAACTGCCTTGGTACTATATGTCTCCTGTAGAAAAGCGATATCCGCATTTTGATTTTTCAACCATGTCAAAACTGCTTTCCTTTTAGTTGGAGAGCGAAGACCCCGAACATTAAGCGAAACGATTTTAAATTTGGCATTGTTGAATGCGATCATGATATGATACTACAATATTCAAGACCTGTTTCTTTGAGAGAAAGTGAGATAATTGTTTTAGATACGCGCCACCGGATCTGAACGTGGAAATTAGATGCAGACAGACGAAAAAAATAGAACAAAACTACAAAAGAACCTATTAAATACAACAAAACACTGACAGAAATAATCAAGAAAAAACTGCATAAAGCAGCACTTACCTCGGGTCCCAGAGGAACTGTATGGACCATACTAGATCGAATCACGATAAAGCTAATTGTGTCGCCTAATCAGGACAGCTATTCTATTTTAACAATGTAATTATTATTCCTTATCAAGTTAACTTACGCACATGTTTTATACAGATACGCTGACAGTTTCTGGAAGAGCGACAGAAATTAACATAACATCTTCTTAGCCAAATAAATAAACTGTTTATGGTGAATAGATTTGTCCGTTAATAATAAGTTTGTCGGGCTGAGCCTTACTAAAAAAGGCGCGTTTTCCCAGACTTACCAAAACTCCAGTGCCCTTAAACGCCACCCTGGCGCCCCTGAACGCCAACCTAGCATAACTGAAAGCCAATCTGGCAATTTTTGTCAACCTGAGCCACCACTGAGCACCACTTTGTCCGAAATTAACTCGAACATGAGTTCGATGGCACCCTGGCCTTTTGCAGCAAGTGGTAGAGTACGGGGGTTTCCTTGCAAACCATAAATCTACCCGCTCTGCGCAGAAAAGGCGCCGGAACCCTGAGATACCAGTTTTGAGCGATTCAGGCGATAATGAGGACAATCACTCCGTGAGGGAGAAAAGATCACGACTCGAAGACTAGCCTGCAAACAGGCTCCCGAGTGGGGCAGGGCGAAAAAAATAACAAATACGCGAGCGAAGCGAAGCGAAACAGTAGAGCCGAGCGGGGCCTGAGGGGGTAACGCGGCGCGGGTGGCCATAGCCTGCGAAGCAAGCGTTCCCGTGCGATTCTCGCGCGGGTAAAATCTCTCGCGCTCGCGGAACGCTTGCTTCGCAGGCTAGGGTGGCCACGCTCAGGTCGCTTCGTTCGGCGATTTATTTTACGTCCAGCTCCACTTGAGATCCTGTTCGCAGGCTACGCGAAGACGAGATAAGTCTCGGTCTACCTTCAGATTATGACCTTAAGGAACTTTTCACGTGGGTAAAATGGTGCTGAAAACCCCGACGTAGCAACTGATGCCACCGAAAAGGTCACTCTCCGTTAAATCTCTTGAAGCCGATTACGATGTTGACGAGCCGGTGGGGCAAAAAAAAAATTGACTAACATTGCGATGAGTTTTTTACCAGATAAAAAACATTTTTAAATCTTATTTTTGATATTACGATCAAGAATTATGTTAAATGGGCTTTCTTTTATAATTTCAGAAAAAGAATTTGTGTTGCGCCTAATTACTTTGCTTAGTGCAGCGCCAGTGGATAATAGCCTTGGAAATATTCAATAAAGTTCACGTGATCAAAAATTTCGCAAAGCAATAACTCATCGAAATCACTTCAAATTAATCCGAGGGGCTTGCAAACAACAAAGAACACGACACAGCAACGGTGTTAGTCAATTTTTTGTTCAGAAAACATTCGAATTCATACCCCGCTGGCCCCTTTAACAAAATTGTTTCATTTTCTTTACTAACCATTCATTCTCATACAAACCCGTATGTGGCTCTCAACGTTAGGGCTGCCTGTGGTATTATTTGTGCTATTTTGAGTGAAATTTGTCGTTATATTTAGGAATTTTTTTCTTTGTATAGTGCTTTTTAAAGGAAGTTTAATTCTGTTTTGGTGCGCGTATTTCACTGTTTCTGGATGAAGTACATAAGAACAATTTTATCCCTACCTCGCTGGTTTCTTTCTGTACAAATCACAAGTGGAGGTGCTGTTAATATTTTTTTTTCTTTTACAACTTCCAAAAGTTTACAAAAGAAACAAGAAGTTTATTCCACTTTTTGGAGAAGTCGTTTTTCCCTGACAAAGCTATTTATCACTGATTTATCAAAAAGACCACTTGAAATTGAGTTGTGTTTATCATCATCATCATCATCATCATCATCATCATCATCATCATCATCATCATCACTTTGTTTACCCTCGGATTTGAAGAGTAGCTTATATAGCTAATATCTCCGAGCATTTCACAGTAAGCACAGTACAACGGGCAAAGACCAGACCACAACACCGGGAACTCCATCCCCTACTCTTTACGATAAGTGTGTGGGTTCTTTTACGTCCCCTTCTGACCATAACACTGAAGATGCAGGAGACGGGGCCTACGGTTAATCGTCCTTATCCGAGAAGACTAGAATATCTAACCATTTGCAGATGTAATTGCAAAGGCAGCATATTCTCCTCAGTTATTTTAAGACCCTGAGTGTTGGTTCGGTCTGGGACTCGAACCCAAGACCACCCGCACTGCAGTCCGTCGCTCTACCAACTGAGCTAACCGGTCGGCGGTCGTGGATGGACTCGTGGATGGATGGATGGTTTACTCGTGGATGGTTTATAGTGGATGGACTCCCTCAACACTGTTGAAATAAAATATTTTTAATGATATATCTTTCGAAACACGATTGTTACACCCGTCTGCTACACCGATTGTTACACTCATTTTTAATTCCCAATCTAGCATGAGAACCTAATGTTGCTACTAAGTACTGAAGATTATACTTCTTGATCATAACAGTGCATCATGAAATTGCAGTCATCAAGTTAGACCTGTCATTTCAAAAACATAAATTAAACAACGCATTGTCACGCATTGCAACTAATTAACTAACTTTGGAACATTGATTAGTCCAACTGTGCTCGAGGGATTACTGAACACCTTGATCTCGTGTCTGCAGCATCTCTAGGCCTTGAAAGGCGCGAGATTGCGATTTTTCGGCTTCTCGATTTTTTCCCTCACGTGGCCGTCTCGCGTCTTTCGCATTTTTTCAAATGCGCGTCCAAAAAATGCCGGCACAGGCACCTGCTATGTAGGCTACAGCATCTCATACTAAGTTGCTCAACCCATCATTTTGTTTACAACCCGCCTAAAGGCCAATCCAAAACCGCACTGAACGTTAAAAACATGATTGGCGACTTTTTCTGGTTGTGGATTGGCGAACTGGGCATTGTCATGGCTACATGTTGACCTACCTAAACAAAAGCACTACATGTAGCAGCTACATGTAAACAGCAGCTACATGTAAACACACCTTAAGTTGGGGTTTCGTTTGCTGTTGCTTGGCGATCCAGGTTGTGTTGATCGAGAGTTTGGACTGATTTTTAACCATGAAGAATCTTGCCATTGCCATTTTGGTGTTCTGCGCATTCATCTGTGCAGGTGAGGTCCAAATATTGGGTCTTGAACAAAATGTTTTAGTCTCCAGACTAAAGATTTTATACATTTGCTTCCTCTTTGACTGCATTAAACGCGCACACCGTTGTACGCCAGCGTAAAAACGTGCAAAGGCTTTGCTTTGGTTTAATTTGGTTTCTATTGTAGTGTACAGTGGAACCTCCATTTAACGAACCTTTCAGTGTTACATAACGAAGTCGTCGGTATAACGAGCGACATTCTTTGCCACAGTAATATTAAAATATACGGAAAAGAACCTCGATACAGTAGAACCTCGATATAACGAAGGGTCAAGGGACTGTTCTTCGCTATAACAAGGCCTCGTTATATCGGGGTTCTTTTCCATATAATTTACTATTACTGGGGTAAAGAATGTAGTTCGTTATACCGAGGGCTCCGTCATACAAGGGTTCGCTAAATCGAGGTTCCACTAAAAGTTAAAGTTGTCCTTCAGTAGCATCTTGAATAATGATGATCTTTAGATGATGAATCAAGTGAGGTTTCACTGCATAACGAAACCTTGTTATGGTGAGCAGTTTTTGCCGATCCCTCGAGCCTTCGTTATCTCGAGGTTCCACTCTATTTGTAAGAAACGAGGTGTTGGCGATGTTTGTAATTAATTGTCATTTAGGCGTATACAAATTGCTTTAATTTTTATGCAGTTGGAAATTTTTTGCCAGACTAGCTATCATTAAAAACAGTGCAGCAAAATAGTAAACAAAAAAGCAAAGTGCGTTTTCGCTAAAATAAAATCGGGAAATGTGAACGCAAGCACCTTCACAGTCGATATGCACTGGGAAAGAAATATTCGGGCAAGAGGAGACCTCGCCGTTACAAAATTTGAAGTTCTTTTTACCAAAATTTAACAACAAAGAGATAAAATAAGAATTTGCACTGAGATCAAACGTGGCTTTACACAGAGAAGTCGCTGCACTGGTTCTGAAGTTTAAGTTTCGTTGACACCTGCCATGCACAAACAGCTCAGCTAATCTTTGGTGTACTTAATTAAATTTCTCGAAATTTCTCCCCCGTTGTGCGTGCTTTATTTTTGCATAATTTTTTTTTCTTTCAGGCGGCAAAAAAAAAACAAACTCTATGCAACTCCATGAAAATAAGTTTACATCGTTGGCTCCTCCAAACAACTTCTTATTGAATTATAATGGTTAAATAAAATAAATTCTGAAAAGACAGTTGCTTGTTAATTAAGTATGAGAGCACGCGATATTGTGCGTCCAAGGAGGTCTATTACGATAATACTATTGTTAACTTGTTTATGAACCGAGACCACGAAATATAAAGACCGACAACATAAATGCCAGTTATGGGTGGGTGAATGTTCCTTCAAAAAGTGCGTGTCACGCAAAATTTTATGCAAATTTCAGGGGTCTGTGACGCCTTTTCGGAGTCTCGATTTCTTTTTCAAGGCTAATAAAGCCTCGGGAACGCAGAAAACACATCAGTCTTGCAATCTCGCAAAGTCTCGTATTTACCATTCAACACCTCTCCAGTTGAATTGCTAAAAACTGCAAGAATTCAGTTACTTTCAAAATGAAGAAATAAAAGTTGTTGAGATTCATTCGGACATCTCTGGCAGATAAATAAGCCTGAAGAAACTTTGCTCGCCAATGGTGAAATTTCGGGTCTTTCCTTTTTGCAATTTCACCTTAGGAATAATAACATTTCTCAGTATTTATCAAATAGCGGAATTTTAATTTGTAAACTTTGAAAGTTGTAATAAGGTTAAACTAAGTTCCTCTCAGCCAGATGACCAAATGCGGGCTAACAATTCACTCACAATCTTTAAAGGCACACTGTCACCAGTTTCTCTTCAAAAACTCAAGAGTCTAAAGACATGGAAACTACCAATAGTGTTCCAATTTTGGTAAAATTCACTATGCAAGTGTACTGAAGCGATAAAAAAGTGATATTATTGTGATTCCATCAGGAACATTAGATCGCAACTTGAAAAAATCAGGCTGATTTTTTTTCAAGTTCTGTCTCTGTGAAATAAAAAAAAAACCTAAAAATTATTATTATTCACTTCTACCTATAACAGAAATTTACTTTATATCTCCATCTTGATGTACTGGGTGCATTTCATGCACGAGAAGACCTATTCGCTAGTTTTAGTACTTTTCACCGAAAAGTATTTAAGGACGTTCGCGCTAATTGTTTATGCGCATCCTTACCGCGCACGTAATTCATATCGCAACGTCTCGCCACGTCATGCATCGGCGCGCGCGCTGAGAAAACTTTCCAAACACATATAGGGTGGGTAGCCGTTGCGTTAACTTCGCTTGCAGTTTCCTCTCTTAAACGGTCGGTGATCCCCATTTTTTTCGCGATAGATGTCTACCGATTGACAAAAAATAAGCCAAATTTGAATGTTAGAAGTTTATTATTTTTTCATCAGTCACATTTTGCATCATTTTGCTGTTTTGAACGTTTGCAAATCCAATTGTTAAAGACAAGGTTTACTCTAAGGGACTATAAAAGTGAAATATATTTATTCACTAGACCCACTCAAATAAATTCGGACAAAGGAAGTTAGCCTGCATCAATTCATTTAAACTATTTTGTTGCCAGAAGCTGCAGAGGTCATATCGAGCGACGAAGTCAAATTTATCCAAATAAGCGCCTTCTTTCAGATATCGTATCTCGAAAACAAATCCGGTGACCCCCAATTCTTTTTACATTTCTGACATAAGTAACTGGTAAACTAGCAGTGGTGAAAGTTTAAGAAAAATTGCAATGTTGGAAGATTTTCGCGCGAACGTCTTTAAATCCCCGTGACAATGTCCCTTTAATTTGCCGTGCCTACATTAGTTGTTATGGTAACAATGTTTATGCTCTTTCACAAGTAGCGCAAATGAAATAATGTTTTCCTTGTATTTTACAGCCTATTCCTTCAAGTGCTACACATGCGACGGTGCAGATCAAGATGCAGACTACAGCACGGATCAATGTGAAAAGGATCAGAAAACGATGGATTGCCAGGGCAACTACACCTGTTTCAAATTTCACGGCACCACAACAGATGACAAGGAAAGAGAATCGAGAGGGTGCTCCACAAAAGAGTTTTGTGAGGGTTTTATGAAAACTTGTAAAGAAGGGACCGACGAGCAAAAGAAGGCGGCGAAAATAAAAGAATGCGAAGCAGCTTGCTGCGTGAGTGATGGCGACACACCCTGTAACAGCGGCTTCACCGTCTCTGTTGACATGATCATGATCATATTTGCTGTCCTGTGCAGTTTGAAGCTGTTCTAAACACGCCCAGATTGCCCTCACAGCTTTCATTTTCACTCATAGATGCAAGAGCAAACACATGATAAGCTCGAAGTTAGAAATAATTTGCTTATGAACAGTAACAATACATAAATCAAACTTTGTTCAAAAGTTGTTTTTTTTTTTCGATTTACCGGGAATACTACAGTTTGATCGACCAAAGCTTGTAAGACCTTGTAAGTTGTAGTTTTAGAAAGTACATGTTACACACTCAATTTATCTATAATCTGCCTCGAAAACATAGAACTAAGGTCTTTTTTGTAAGTTTTTTGTATCTTTTTGCCGCTTTTTTGTGAACAGTGATGTTAATTAAAACCTATTGCTGTTCGTATTTGGGTCGTTTTGTCAGAGTATATAACAAACAGCACGATATATCAACTCGTTGTCTGATAAGGCCATCCCCTTTTTTTTCTCTGTTTAGCGTCGTCCGACCGACCCAGATTTTCGCGTTTTCAAAAAAAAAAAAAAATGTCATACAGAAGGTAATGAAGGCAATGACACATTATTTTAAATAATCAGGTTTCATCCTTTTTACGCTGTTCTAGTTTGAGTTTAACCACGACGTCGATTTTTCCTTCCTCCATTGCCGCCATGTTGACTTTGTAACCATGTCTTCTTGTTTCCAGGCTCCACGGATATTATGCTGAAGGATGCTGAAGTACCGGGCCTCCTAGTTCCAGACTCCTTATCCACTTTTTGTTTGATTTTTTTTTTTTAATTCCGACCGACCGACCCAAAATCAGAAAACACATACGACGATAAACGAAAAAAAAGGGGGATGGCCTAACTGGGCTCAGTAAAAGTAATCCTTGAAACTTCTGCGTCAGTTTCCTTTAATACAAATTTTCAGTTTAAACACCAAGATTATAACCTTACAAATAATGCAGGTGTAGCTGTTGAACCTTTGAAGGAACCCTTAAAGGGCCGTACCAGGAGTTGATGGGCTCCTGGCCGTACCTAGCATTTTTTGTCTGCGGGAGCAAACTCCGCTTAACTCCGCTGCGGGGGCAAACTCCAATATAGCTACAAGAAATAGCCTAGCAAAATCGAACACCATGTTAGAAATTTAGTTTTCCTGGCGGGGGCAACTGCCCCCCTGCCCCCCCCCCCCTTCCCGCTAGGTATGGCCCTGCCTTATCCTCTTCCCCCTTCACCGTCCTCCCCTCCTTGTCTAAGTTAAAACCAGAACTGAAATTCAAAGGCTGTTATGAAACAATTACTTGTGAATGAAAAAGCCTTTTAAATCAAGGAGTCACATGACGCGGCTTCCAGTTAATGGCTATAAACTTATGAATGCTCTTTAATGCCGGAAGTGAAAAGGCAGTGATGAAGTTGGCATGATTCCAATTATTTCTTCAGGAAACGGAAGGAGCTTAACAACAGGGCCGTTGCCAGACATAATTTAGTGATGTAGACCGAACAAACAAACCTCTCATACAGTGTCAAAACACTTGAAGTACTTAGCAATTGCAATTAAAATTGCCTTGACTTGCCGTTCGAGATAACATCAAATTAGCACCCAGTTTAGCATCCAGTATTGCAGGGCCATAACTAGCAAGAGGCAAGACGAGGCACTTCGTCTAGATTTGCCAAAATTTAAAACAAATATGTTTTTTTGGGAAAAGAATCCCAAGTTGAACAAGGTATTTTTTTAAAGAAATACCTTTGAAAAATGTTGAAGATAGAGTTTCAGAGCTTTTACATTTCAAAATTTTCTGAAGGGCATGCCCCCAGAACCCCTAGCAAGATCTTGCTATGTCAAATGTCTGGTTACGGCCCTGTATTAGTTTAATCAATGGACTGAAGAACTCCTCGGGCGATTCGTCTTTCTCGATTACTGTTCGGAAAACACGAAAATAGAATGCTGTAGTTTCAAGGTACTAAATTTTGGGTTTGTTTCAATATTACAATTTATAAATGGAAAAAAAGTATTAATACTTGCCTTTCTTGTTGGTTCAGTCAGGAGTTATAATTAAGGGGTGGAAAAAATTCATTGCGATTTCGTCGCAAAACTTTTTACTCTATTAACTTCTTTATAGAACAGAAACCTAATTTAGTTGTCCTCGCCTAATTTGACTTATTTTTCTCGCCTTTAATTGAGCATAAAAATACCAATCATTTATGTCTATTTAAAAAACAAACGAGCAAAACAAAACTACGCCAATGTCGCAGTTCACTTTGCCTTTATCTTTGTCGCTGTCGTAATTTCACGGCAGCTTTCTTTTCGCTTTCTTCTCGCCGCCGTTTCAGAGTTGTATCGCCTGTCGAGGGTCGAAGCTTTCCTCTAACAGGGCGTCGGAAAATTTTAAAATGTAGAAGCTCCGAAAGGCTATTTTCAGTATTTTTTCCCAAAGCATTTTTTCAGAAAAATCAATCTCGTTCACGGGATTATTTCGCAGAATAATATATGATTGCTACATGAATCTTTCACTATTTCTAAGTCTTGTTTTCAATTGTTTGAACCCTCACAACACTAAAACGGCGAATTTTTAAGAGGAGAATCTAGACAAAATATTTTTGGATCACGCCAAACCAAAAGCCAGTTGATTTCAGTTCTCAACCAATGAAATCGTCTCATTGGGATTTGTGATTGACAGACTGAACGGTTTTGGGGTTTCGTCTCACTACGGTTGCTTTGTGAAGCAAGTTGTGGCGTTGATTGAGAGTTTGGACTGATTTTTAACCATGAAGAATCTTGCCATTGCTATTCTGGTGTTTTGCACATTCATCTGTGCAGGTGAGGTCCAAATATTTGGTCTTGGATATTCTTTTTTCGTCTTCAGACTTGTAATTTCTTTTCTCGTTGAATGCGTTGAATGAGCACACCGTTGTACGCCAGCGTAAAAACGTGCAAAGGATTTGCTTTGGTTTAATTAGGTTTCTTTTGTAGTGTACAGTGGAAATATCTATATAACGAAGTCCTCAGTTTGACAAACGACATTCTTTGACTCAGTTAGAGTAAAATATATGGAAAAGGACCCCGATACGGTGGAACCTCAAAGTTTTGTTATATCGGGCAAAGAATGTCGTTCGTGGACTTCGTTATATAGAGGTTCGTTAAATAGAGGTTTCTGTATAACGGAACCTCGAATATTTCAGTTGCCAGTCCCTTGGCCCTTCGTTACCAAGTTCCACTGCATTTGTAAGCTAGCGCCGCGAAGAACTTTAGATTTCTATTCGAATGAATTAACAAATCACGAAATCGTTTAGTGCCTTTACTTTTCAACGAAACGAAGTGTTGGCGAGGTTCCTTAGGCGTATACATTTTGCTTTAATTTTTATGCATTTGGAAAATTTTGCCAGACTAGCTATCATAAAAACAGTGAGGCTAGAAGCCCAAGCAAAACAGCAAGAAAAGAGCAAAGTAATTTTTTGTTAAAATAAACTGAATAGGGAAACGCGACGCGAACACATGCACTGTGAAACAAATATTCGCCCGGAGGAGAACTTTTTATGCCTTTCTCAAGTACAGTAAAAACCCGCGACTAAGAACCTTATTTCTCCAGGTTAGCCTAGACAGGTTCTAACATAAAGGATAATTTACACAATTTTAGGCTATTTAGGTTCTAATTTTTTAATGAAAAATTTACATTGTTGCTAAGAGAACTTTTAGTGATATTTGGCCTATTCCTTGTATAAAATTTGCAAACCACATAAGTGTATATATGTAAAAATGAAGCACTAATCATTCAGAATTACCTCTTGATCACACATAGGTTTATTGATGTGATTTATATTTTGTGATTGTATCAAAAATAAGTATTTAATGATTTTTCAACTTTGGCATTTATAATGCAACTGGAGTGATTAGGGACGGACCATTATTTTCTTGGAGGGGGGGGGGATGAAAAATTTTCCTCTGCAAACCTTTTTTTTAGTTTATGCACCTCTGCAAACATTTTTTTTTTCGAAATTCTTACTATTTTTTGTTATACATACCGTGTTTGCAAACAATTTATTTTGTCTTTCAATGCCTTGCAAACAATTTTTTTCAATATTTTTCATCCCCCCCCCCCCCCCTCTCCAGAAAAATAATGGTCCGTCCCTTACGCTCCTAGGATAGGGGCGTAATCAGGATCTCCAAAGAGGATCATGTTGACTTATCTTATTTTCCGAAAAGTAAACATTTTTAATAAATTTTAGAAAATTAGAACCTGTTTCTCAATTTTAGGCTAAATAGGTTTTTATAAAAGGGGGTCTAATTGGCAAATTTATCCTAAAACGTTCTTAAATGTTAGGTTCCGTTCTTACTCAAGGGTTTTTACTGTAGCACAAGTGACATCATGTTTTACTTTGATTTTACAGTATATCCGGCATTCCATTGTTACCAATGCGAAGGTAAATTGGATGTAGACTACACCACGGATCAATGTGAGCATGAACAGATTCTGGTCGATTGCCCAGCCAACGATACCTGCTTCGAGTCTCGCGGCACCACAACATATGGCACGGAAACGGTTGCGAGAGGGTGCATGACAAAAGATTTATGTGAGAATCTTGTGCAAGTTTGTAAAAACGGAACCGACGAGCAAATGAAGGCAGCACAAATGAAAGAATGCGAGGGAGTTTGCTGTGTGAGTGATGGCAACATTCCCTGTAACACGACTAACACCGGCTTCACCGTCTCTGTTCACGTTATCATGTTCATGTTTGCTGTCCTGTGCGGCTTGAAGATCTTCTAAACACGTGCAGATGCGCAGATATAAAAGCAAACACATGATAAGCTCAAGTGGCTGATTGTTAGAAATAAATCGCTTATGAACAGTAAATATTACATAAATCTAACTGTGCTGAAAGGAGTTTATCGAGTAACCGGGAATGCTACAATTTGAGCAAACAAAACGTTTTGCAAGTTGTAGTTTAAGAAAGTACATGTTCAGTACAAACTCGATTTATCTATAATCTACCTCTTTTCTATAACCTGCCACTTTTTTGTGCACAGTGATGTTAATTAAAACTGTTACACGTTGCTGTGCAATTGATCAAGTGATTTATTATTCAAGAAACTAACTTGTCATACATACGTTCAGTCCATCGCTTTGTCTGGTTTAGTCCATTTCGCCTCGTCACTTTCCTTCGCTGGGTCGTACCAGTTGTGCATAACACTAAATGTTCGATGTACACTTCCATATCATGTTTATCGTCGCCCGTCGTTTTTAGAGACGGAAATGGAGAGCTAGGAGAAGCCATGATGCTTAAAACGGCTTTGACCATGTTACACGTTGCTGTGCAATCGATCAAGTGATTTATTATTCAAGAACCTAACTTGTTATACATACGTTCAGTGCAAGTGGTAGTGCGTGCTGATGTGATAGAATGTGGCGGTACATCTAATTACATATGCATATGACTACATGTGCAACAAAACCTTATTGCTGTTCGTACTTGGGTCGTTTTGTCTGAGTATATATAACATACAGCGCGATATATCAACTCGTTGTCTGATAACTGGGCACGGCGAAAAGTTATCCTTGAAACTTTTGCGCCAGTTTCCTTTTGTACAAATTTCCAATTTAATTATATAGCCGTCAGTAAATCCTATATTGTCAGCGCAGCTATTTTTCCTTAATTTCTGGGAACTGTCCAATTTGGGATTAAATTTGGATAGTTTCAATTAGGACTTTCAGGTAAAATTCACAAACTGTCCAATTTAAGAAAATTGGACAGTTTCGTCTCAGCCAATCAAATCGAAGAAAAAACAACATGTGACGGATATTAGCCAATTAGCACAAAGCATAGCGTCAGCCCTGTAAACTTGTCCTGTTTTAGTCAACAATGGCGGAATTTTATAAGGCAAGTTTGCTACGTTTTTCTATTCCTTTTGAGATTTTCAGCAAAAGTAACAACAAAGAGAAATTTTTTACGTTGTCAGAAGAGGAGCTAGCTACACTAAGAAGCAAAAACCAAGAGCAAAACACCTCAAATAGTACAAAACTTGGGTGAACGTAAGTGCAGCGAAGCGAAGCAAGAAATCTGTCAGATATTCATCGCCATGAGCTAGATGCAATTCTTTGTCGTTTTTTGCTGAAATTCGAAAAGAAAAGACGGCGATGAAGTACGAACGATATAGTGGAAAGGAGCATGTCAGATTCAAGAAGTTGTAAAGCTCTATGGACACTTTGTTTACGACTTTAATTGATTGATGCAGTGTTTTCACTTACTTTGTAGCAAGCTTCGCAAACTCAGGTGAATAAAATTGCACTGTTTTGTTTAAGTTTTATTTGTGAAGACAATGCTCTGAGTGAGTTGCATGTGCTGTGTTATGCCTACTATTGTTGAATGCTTTTCCCGTTCTGGACATAAGTTTATTGTTTATGCTGGATTGACTGACTACAAGCTATATAATTAATATGTAACCGGACTACATGCTTGTCCAATTTTGGAAATAATTAGATTCAAAAAATTCCTCTGACAGCCAAATTGGACTCGGCCTACGGCCTCGTCCAATTTTGGCTGCCCTCAGAATTTTTTTCATCAAATTATTTCCAAATTGGACAGCATGTAGTCCAATTACGTATACTAAACACCATGATTCAACCTTACAAATAACGCAGGTGAAGCTGAGTGATCTAAACCTTTGAAGGAACCCTTATCCTTTTCACACCCTTCCCCTTTAATTTCCCTACCGACCCCGTCCTCCCCTGCCTAACTTAAGCTAGGCATACACTAGGGGACTAGTCGCAGGGACTTGTCGAAGGGACTTATCCCTTAGTGTGTACTGGTGAAGGGACAAGTCTCAGGGGCTGGTCGCATGTACGAACGATGAAAACCGATACACACTAGCAAATTGTCCGATTTGTGGGACTATTGGTCACTGCGACTAGTCCCAGAAATCAAACCAGCTTAATTCGTGGGACTAGTCGCAAGGACCAATAATGTGGTCCCTGCGACTTGAATTTCGATGCAAAATACGAGTACACACCAGGGGACTGGTCCCCGATGCAAGTCCCTGACACTTGTCCCCCAGTGTGTGCCGACCTTTAGAACCAGAAAACTCATAGGCTGCTGTGAAACAATTAGCTCGTGAATGAAAAAGTCTGTCTAGGAGTCGCATGACATGGCTTCCACTTAAATTAATGGCTATAAACTGATGAATGCCAGAAGGTCCCAGAAGTGGAAAGTCGCCCTATGTAACTAGTCTCCCCCGCAGCCGTTTTTAGTGACGACACTAAAAACGGCTGCGAGGGAGACTATATGTAACAGAATCAGCAGAGATTTTTTTTTTTTTTTTTTCACGATTAATTAATATTTTATTGACACTCAAAATAATACAAACAGAGTATATAACAGTTTTAAATAACGTCAATGTTAGCAAAAATAAACTTAAATACACATAGAACAAGGAAAAAAAAAAGATACAACATAGGAAACGATTGAAGAGCGGTAATTTTAAATATATATTAATGTATCGGCTAAAAGGAAAAGGAAAAAAAAAACAAGGAAAAAAAAGAAAAAAAAGAAAACGAGATTCAAGGATATCTAAACGTAAATACTTAAAAGTTAAAGGAAATTCTTCCACTGCTTATTAAATTCTTCGAGTTGTTTATTTTTTATGGCAATTTGCCTAATGGTATCAATCCTGATACCGAAGAAAGGGGGAAAGCTGTCAAAATTTATATTAGTTTCGTCTTGAAAGCAGCAGAATATAAAGTATTTAGTGACAAGTGTAGCGTAATTTAGGAGATCTTTGTACTTAGTGTTGTTGTGCCAGCCGTATAGTATATTTCGTTCATTGAGTTCGAAAGTCTGATTAGTTTTTTCACACCACCAAACTTTGAAAGCATTCCAGAAAGCGGAGACTACATTACACAGGAAGAGCATGTGCGGAAGCGTTTCTGGCACAGCCTGGCAAGCGCTAGTCTCCCTCGCAGCCGTTCTTAGTGTCGTCACGCAAAATTCCTCCCCACTAACGGCTGCTCACATTCGAACAACATTCCTTTCCCTTTGTTTCTTATGTGACCAATCACAGCACGGGAGATCGTAATCAACATGTTTTTTCCCGCGAATTCGGTTGTTGCAGAGAAGAACATTTCGATGTGTTTTGAAAACACAAGCAATGTTTTTCAACGGAATCAAAAAGCGTTGCAATTCCATTTATAAATAATTTTTCAAAACATTGTCAACACGTTTTGAAACATTCGATAAAATTAACAATCACGGCATTCGATATTCAACGAAATCACCGAGCATTTAGAATCATTCACGGGACTGTTGAGCCAGCTTTTAAAATTCTCTACAGCGTATTTTGAATCCACTTACATCATTAATTTCGATTTGAATTTGGAGCAGAAACTGAACAAATACACGGAGTACTCCTGTAATTTTGCGACGTTATGTCTGCGTTTCAAAGGACATTCGATCCCATGTATTTCGCACGCACGCAACAAGTTCTGATGATAAATAAATTTTATTTGTTTTATTCCGCGGCGTCAACTCTCTATAACTGGTGCCGATTAAACCCTTCTGCGGGAAATTTATCAAAAAGGGCTTCGCTTCGCTGACCGTTGCAATAAAACAGCATGAAAATAAAAGGCGCAAACTTTTATCTTTTAGCTTATTTTATAGCAACCGTTCAACAATGCGGCGCTACATTGTCTGCCGTGTCTGCTTTCGAAAAATTATTTTTCTGAAAAGATCTGTAAACCGTTCAGTTTCAACCGGTTTACAAACGCAGAAGACTAAAAACCGAAGTCCATACGTCTCATAAAAAGTTTTAAATTCCTCTGCTGTGTAAAAAAAAGTAAAATTTGACTAAATTTAATTTGTGTTGGGATAAACTTTACTTTTCGCCAGTTCATGTCGGGACGGTTCATGTCATCCAACAATTGCAAGTTACGCACGGCGAAGTATGCGTTCGGGAGCGACAAATATAATTATTGTTTTCGTATTCTTGTCTCTTCTTTCTCAAAGATTGCGGTTCTGGACGTCTTTATTGAAACAGAGCGAAATATTTTTTAGTATTTTAACGTTTTGCGGAACATTCGGATCAAACATTCGAACTGAAGCAAACAACGTGTAAATTAAGAAACATATTTTATTCATTTCTAAAAGTTTTCACAACGGACGAAATAACATTGCGAATTCACAGCAAAAAACAATGTTTAGAAATGTAGTCGAGAAAAAAGAAGAATATTTTTGTCAACCTACCTATGAGTTTCGGAAAGTCTCTCCTGTATCAAGTTGTATTGATCGGATATTGTAAACATTTCGAGGCTTTCCCACGGCATGAAGCTGTCGCAGTTTCTCCATTGTCTTTTACGACTCTTAACAAGCGTTTTGTTCTTGGAATTTTTTGATCCTTGAAGATTCCCTTCAATTCAGTTTTAAGCTCTTGAAGATGATCAGATGCCTTTTTAAACGTTATAAGCCTTTGATAGCACGCTTTGCAAGCTGACAACTCGCTGGTCGCTGAATAGCAGATCACATTCACATCCAGTCATGAACAAATCAGAATAATCGCCGGAAAATCGAAACGATTCTCAACGCATTTGTATTTAAGCTCGAAATTCGAAATGTATTGCTATTAAACAACATCAAAAGCTTCTTCAAGGCCAAGGGTCGCTATTTTGAAAGCTGAGAACTCCAAAATAAAACACGCAATGCGATTGGTTAGATTACTTTGGCGGGTACGGTTCCTGAGATATATGAACCGAATGGTGATTGGCTGAAATGGTGGAAAGGAATGTTGTTCGAATGTGAGCAGCCGTTAGTGGGGAGGAATTTTGCGTGACGACACTAAGAACGGCTGCGAGGGAGACTAGGCAAGCGCTAGCGTGGCAGAGATCGGACTCAGACAACCTCGCGCGAAACAGGAATATTCTCGTTGGAAGGATGTTTTGTATAATTTTATACTGGAACATTTGTAATTTAACTTCTCGCGTTGTTAAGAAAGGCATCATATAGACATTTTTCAGGCTTTCTTTAGTAAAGCCATAACGTAAAATTTTAGTCTCAGCTGTAGGTGGTTGGAGAGAGATGCTGGATTTCGGATTCCAGCCTTCTGGATTCCGGATTCCAAGCCTCTTTAATCTGGATTCCAGATTCCAGTCAACTGGATTCCGGATTCTAACATTTTTTGGGATTATGGTGCGCCATTTACATGTAGAGCGCTCACCGTCCACATTTTCTGTACGTTTCAGAGTTTTCTCGATCTCATCCAACTGAAATATTTTTGTGTTGTTTTGGTGGTCTGTTTGTTACTGTAGTTTTTTTTTTGTGTGTGTGATTGATTTTCACGCTATTTCGGGTTTCAAACTTTAGATCCAGATCAAAAGTGGATTCCGGATTGTATAACACTAGATTCCGGATTCCAAGAGCAAAATTTTCGGATTCCTGGATTCTGTTACATGGGGCGAGGAAAGGCAGCGATTTGTCTGATTTTCCTCGCTTTTTCTTGAGCATGTCTAATTAAAAAAAAGTCAATGTCGCAGTCCACTAGTTTTGCCGCTGTTGTTATTTCAAGGGAATGTTTTCTTCTCGTTCTTCGTCACTTCAGTTCCTTCATGCCGCCATTTCAGAGTCGTGTCGCCTGTCAGAATTTTCCTCTAACAGGGCCTCAGAAAATTTTAAACTGTAGAAACTCTTAAAGGCTATTTTCGGTTTTTTTCATAAGGCAACTAGGGATTATTTCGCAGAATAATGCATTATTGCTACATGAATCTTTCACTGTTTTACTGTATTTTTACCCTAACAAGACAAGTTTGCCCGTGGATCTTGCCATACCAAAAGCCAGTTGATTTCAGTTCTCAACCAATGAAATCGTCTCGTTGGGATTTGTGATTGATAGACTGAACGGTTTTGGGGTTTCATCTCACTGCTGTTGCTTGATGAACTAAGTTGTGGCGTTGATTGAGAGTTTGGACTGATTTTTAACCATGAAGAATTTTTCCATTGTTATTCTGGTGTTTTGCACATTCATCTGTGCAGGTGAGGTCCAAATATTTGGTCTTGGATATTCTTTTGTCGTTTTCAGACTTGTAATTTCTTTTCTCGTTGACTGCATTGAATGAGCACACCGTGTTACGCCAGCGTAAAAACGTGCAAAGGATTTGCTTTGGTTTAATTAGGTTTCTTTTGTAGAGTACAGTGGAAATATCAGGTATATAACGAAGTCCTCAGTATGCCCAACGACATTCTTTGACTCAGTTAGAGTCAAATATATGGAAAAGAACCCCGATACAGTGGAACCTCGAGGTTTTGTTACTCGGGCAAAGAATGTCGTTTGTTATACCGAGGACTTCGTTATATAGAGGTTCGTTAATTGAATAGAGGTTTCTGTATATCTTCGATATAGCGAAGATATTTCAGTTGCCAGCTCCTTGGCCCTTCTTTACCAAGTTCCACTGCATTTGTAAGACAAGCAAGCGCCGCGAAGAACTTTAGCTTTCTATTCGAAAGAATTAACAAATCATGAAATCGTTTAGTGCCTTTACTTTTGAACGAAACGAGGTGTTGGCGAGGTTCATCATTGTCATTTAGGCGAATACAACTTGCTTCAATTTTTATGCAGTTGAAAAATTTTGCCAGACTAGCTATCATAAAAACCGCGAAGCCAGGAGCCCAAGCAAAATAGCAAGGAAAGAGCAAAGTGAGGTTTTGTGGAACGCGACGCGAACACATGCACTGTGAAACAAATATTCGCCCGGAGAAGAACTCGCCGTTTCAAAACTGGAAGTTTTTTTACCAAAATTTTACAGCAAGGATATGAAATAATTATTTGCACCGAGTGTCAAACAGTCTCTTCAAACGTGGCTTTACACAGAAAAGTCGCTGCACTGGTCCTCAAGTTAGCTTCGTTCTAATAGGTTTTTATTTTCTGAAGAAAACTTTACATTGTTTCTAATAGAAAATTTTAGTGGTATTTGGCCTATTACTTGTATAAAATTTGCATACAACATGAGTATATGTAAAAATGAAGCACTAATCATTCCGAATTACCTTTTGATCACACATATAGTTATATATGTTCAACTCTGGCATTTACAATGCAACTGGAGTGATAAGGCTCCTGGGTTAGGTATCTCCAAAGGGGATCTAGACTACGAGCAGTCCCTATTTTTTCGCAGAGTCCGTCGAGCTTGAAGCGAAATTTTTTTCGAAGAGTCCGTCGAGCTTCAAACTTCAAGGGGATCCAGAATGTTATCTTTTTCTCCCAAAGCAAACATTTTTTAATCAACTTTAAGAAAATAGGAACCTGTTTCTACATTTTAGGCTAAAAAGGTTCTAATAAAAGGGGAAAAGACAAATCAGGAAAAATCTGTGTAGCGCATGTATATATGATATGACAAAAATAAAACAAAAATGTTTTATATAGACTCTTGGTTTTAGGCCATCGTAACTTGATTAAAAATATAAAACAAACAGCGGTGATAAACATTATGAAAAATCGCATTTTACTAAACTTGACGTTTCGTATGCTAAGCTACATACATTTTCAAAAGTATGACCGTTAAAAATTTTGGCAACTATTTATATATTGTAATGAAAGGGGTCTGGAACCAAGACTGAGACAATTGATCTTCAGCAGTAACTTAATAAATGTGATAACATTTCAGTTAATAAAGCAACAACCTCTCACTGCCGACATTTGCATTTAACGAGGGTTGAAGTTCTTGAATGTATAAGGTCTCCTTAATTTTGCAGTGGAGGTCAGTTTTGCCAGACGCAAGGATTTCGAAATGATCCCATTTGATCTTATGGCCTGTGGTTTTTATGTGATCAGCAATAGCTGATGGATGGACACATTTAGTGAGGGCCTTAAAATGTTCAGTTTTTCTGTCATGAAGTCGTCGTTTTGTTTTTCCTATGTAAACATCATCACAGTCCCAGCAGCCAGCTTTGTAGAAGAGTCTCTTCATCAGCTTATAAAAGGGGGTCTAGTTGCAAATTTTAGCCTAACAGGTTCATAAGGGGTTAGGTTTTTACTAGCGCGTTTTTACTGTAGCACAAGTGACATTATGTTTTACTTCGATTTTACAGTGCATTCCTTTCATTGTTACCAATGCGAATGTATATTAGATGCAGACTACACCACGGATCAATGTGAGCATGATCAGTTTCTGGTCGATTGCCCAGACGGAGCCAACAATACCTGCTTTGAGTCTCGCGCCACTACAACATATGGCACGGAAACGATAGCGAGAGGGTGCATGACAAAAGATTTATGTGAAAATTTTGTGCAAGTTTGTAAAAACGGGACCGAGGAGGAAATGGAGGCAGTAAAAATAAAACAATGCGAGGGATTTTGCTGCATGGGTGATGGCAACATTCAGAACATTCCCTGTAACAGCGGCTTCACCGTCTCCGATCACGTGATCACCATCATGTTTCCTGTCCTGTGCAGTTTGAAGATCTTCTAAACACGTGCTGAACCATGCTAAACACGTGCTGAACCATAGATATAAAAGCAAACACATTATAAGCTCGAGTGGCTGATTGTTAGAAATAAATCGCTTATGAACAGTAAACAATACATAAATCAAACTGTACTGAAAGCTTTTTTTTTCTTTCGAGCAGCCGGGAATGTTAGTTTTTGCCCGCCCAGGACTTCTTGGAAAATGTAGTTTGAAAGTGGAAAGTACAGATTACAAGGTCGATTTATCAATGTGCCCCGAAAACGTAAAGTATATTTAGGTCTTGCTGTATGGTTTTGTATCTTTTTTCTGCTTTTTTGTGCACAGTGACGTTAATTAAAACCGGTTGTTGTTCGTACTTGAGTCGTTTTCTCTAAGTGTATAACTCATAATTTCACATAATTATCCTTGCAAATTCTGCGCGCGTCTTTATTTAAAATTTTCAATTTAAACACCAAGATTTCAACCTATTTCAAATATTGGAGGTGCTGCTTAGTGAACAAAACCTTTGACGGAACCATACCCCTGGCTTTAGGGACGGACCATTATTTTCTTGGAGCACCTATATTTTGTTATTAAAGGGACTGTCACGGATTTTACCAGATTTTTGAACACCCACATTTTTTATTTGTGCCAGGAAACCTAGAAATAATGATCCATTTGTATTGAAACTTGCTATATTAGTATACGTAATTGGACTACATGCTGTCCAATTTGGAAATAATTTGATGAAAAAAATTCCGAGGGCAGCCAAAATTGGACGAGGCCGTAGGCCGAGTCCAATTTGCGGCTGTCAGAGGAATTTTTTGAATCTAATTATTTCCAAATTGGACAAGCATGTAGTCCGGTTACATATTAATTATATAGCTTTCAGTCAGTCAATCCAGCGCAAACAATAAACTTATGTCCAGAACGGGAAAAGCAATCAACAATAGTAGGCATAACACAGCACATAAAACTCACTCTAAGCATTGTATTCACAAATAAAACTTAAACAACACAGTGCAATTTTATTCACCTGAGTTTGCGAAGCTCGCTACAAAGTAAATGAAAACACTGCACTGCAGCAATCAATGAAAGTCGTAAACAAAGTGTCCGAAGAGCTTTACAACTTCTTGAATCTGACATACTCCTTTCCACTATCTCGTTCGTACTTCATCGCCGTCTTTTCTTTTCGAATTTCAGCAAAAAAACGACAAACAATTGCATCTAGCTCATGACGATGAATATCTGACAGATTTCTTGATTCGCTTCGCTGCACTTACGTTCACCCAAGTTTTGTACTATTGGAGGTGTTTTGCTCTTGGCTTTTGCTTCTTAGTGTAGCTAGCTCCTCTTCTGACAACGTAGAAAATTTCTCTTTGTTGTTACTATTGCTGTAAAGCTCAAAAGGAATGGGAAAACGTTGCAAACTTGCTTTATAAAATTCCGCCATTGTCGACTAACAATGCGAACAAGTTTACAGGGCTGACGCTATGCTTTGTGCTAATTGGCTAATATCCGTCACATGTTGTTTTTTCTGCGACTTGATTGGCTGAGCACTGAACTTGTTGGCGAGCATCTTTGGCTGCGGATGGCTCGGATGGAAACGGATTGTTACTTGAAAAAGTTAGGCTAAGTTTTCAAGTTGTTTCCGCGCGTCCTCAAAAAATCGATATACGCAAACTAAAGCTGTATCTTACTTTAGATGTTCAAAGATGATATTTTTATGGGCTTAATTGCCTACCACTAATTTCAGAACAGTTGTGAAAATATCGGGCCGACGTTTTCAAGTTGACAGTGCTACTTGGAAGAAAATACATAAAAAAAACATTGATTAGGGTTTATTCACATCTTGGACAATAAATTTATGCCTTTCTTTTAGTTTTTCAAACTTAAGGTTGTTTTGTCATGATCAGTGAGTGTTCCTTGAACTTCCTTCATAGTTCTAGAACAGTTTACACAAAACATAAAAGACTTCTCCTTACACTGTCCCTTTAAAGGGAGACTGCCACGGGGATTTTAATACTGTTCGGTAAAAAATACTCAATTGGCGAATAGGTCTTCTCGTACTTGAAATGCACCTAGTACATCAAG
Organism: Oculina patagonica; assembly: GCF_052425735.1. Taxonomy (NCBI): domain Eukaryota; kingdom Metazoa; phylum Cnidaria; class Anthozoa; order Scleractinia; family Oculinidae; genus Oculina; species Oculina patagonica. The sequence continues at coordinate 31,950,681 of NC_135764.1, read as the reverse complement.
ATGGAGATATAAAGTAAATTGTTGTTGAAAGCAGAAGGGAGCTTTAGGTTTTTTTCCAGCCCACAAAGATATAACCTAAAAAAAATCCGCCTGACTTTTTCAAGTGAGACCTAAAGTTCCTGATAGCATCACAATAATATCACTTGTTTATCGCTTCACTGCACTTGCATGGTGATTTTTAACAAAATTAGACCACTATTCGTGGTTCCATGTCTTTAATTAGGCTCATGAGTTTTTGAAGTAAAACTGGTGACACTGTCCCTTTAAGGTAGAAAGGTACGAATTTCCAGTTTGAAAACCGAGATTTTTGCCTTTATACAAATACTGGAAGTGATACCGAGTGATTCACTTTTAAATTAACCTTGACCCTCCCCTCCCTCCTCGTCTTCCCCCAGGGACGTATTTCCCTGAAAAGCAAGTAAAAACAAGAAAAATCAAAGACTGCTGTGAAGCAATTATCTCGTGCAGTGAATAAAAAAGCCTTTTGGGTAAAAACAGACTGTAAGAAGTCTTTCTTTTGCTTTATAAAGTCCTTGAGAACGAACGCAAAAGCGAGCAAGCGCAATAGCCGCAGGCCATGAGTAGCACGGGTGCCGTACGTTTTGTTCTTGAGCAAGACTTTACTTTGACGCTGCTTCTTTCCACCCAAGGTGTAGAAATGGGTACCGACGAATTTCATTCCAGGGGATAACCCGGCGGTAAACTAGCATCCCATCCAATGGGGAAGTATAAATGCCCCTGGTAATTAAGTGTCGTACGATGTTGCTGCTGCTGTTGTTGTTGTTGTCGGTAAATGATAGAGAAACCGGGATATGCTACCTTTCTAAACGAGTGAATAGACAAACTGTTATTAACATAATTTGTTTCTTTCTTTTAATAAACTTACTCTTTAAAATATTTCTTACTTTCTGTATGACGCCTCAACTGCTCTAACAAATGTATGGTCCCTTGAACGCAACCGTTAGAGGGGCAAAAAGCGTTCGCGACATGACAGACAATATATCGTGGGATTCACGCTTGCCTTTCAGATTAGCCCCGCATTTTCCGTTTTTTCTTTTTATTTTTGCGCTTTTCGTATCGATCGCGTCGAACCCAAGTCTGATTCCTCAGGCTACTTCCCTAAAACTTACAGATAAGTTAGCTCAAATTTTATATTTTATGGGCCACGATCTGCAAGGACTACAACAGGAACGTTTAACTCAACAGCAGAAAACAGGACGGAGTACGACAGAGAAAACATGAACACAGTAGCTAAGCGGTTAATACACAAGAGTACCGGCCTGTGTCACGAGCATTCCCGTACGGATGAAGAGTTTTTCGCATTTTGACGGCAGGCCGCACGAATATTGGGGCGAAGGCAAATGCTCTCTTCCCTCAATTTTCGCGCCCCCAAAATGCATCACTCCTGCTACGTTGGCTAAGGCAAAGGTAAACTCAAACATCTGCTGGCTCTGATTGCAAGAAAGCAATAAATATAGAATACTTAAAAACGCTTTTGCATCCATTTCGTAAAGTTGCGTGCAAAATGTCTTAGAAAAATACAACAATGTGTATCACTATGCCTTTCTGTACCGTGCTTTCTGCAGTTTTTTGAACAGCCATTTCCTTGTTTACATTGGTCCACATTTTATGCTATAACTGTTCCTCAGCTTACAAGGCCAAGATTTGAGACTTCTTCTGGAACTATCCAAGTCTTTGAAGAACTAAAGGAGTCCTTGGAAGGCTTCATCGTCGGTTGTGTTACGTCACATGCGAGATTGCGCTACATCTCGTCTGAGAGAGCACGCTACTCCCCCTCGTTTTTTCCTCGCTCGCCCGTGTTTTTCGCTTTCCCCTTCAACTACCGAGAGCCTGGAACAGGCTAGCTACATCGCGGCCGTTATTGCGTGACGTCACGTCTGAGTGTTAACAATTGTGGAACTGTTTTTTCTGTTCATAGGTGGCTTGGATAAGGATCTTCACACAGCGTCAGAACATCAGCTCGCTCTTCCTTTCGGTAAACGAGGTAACGACGTATGAAGCTCTTTTGATCTATCAGCAGCATGGCGATTTGGTTGCTGAACAATGTTACGGGAGAATTTTCCATGTTTCAGTCTTTTTGTGTTTATAAGATTTAGTCAACGATGTAATCACCGATGTAATCAAAGAAATGTCGCTTGCTTATATATCATCTTATTAAAGCGAGTTTCTATTTTTAAATTTTACAGTGTGAAAAACCTTTGAACAATGCAGCCATGGCTGCAAAGGAATTTTAAACTAAGGACAGCTGACAAAAATACAAGTTGTTCCTGAATAAAATAAGGTTGAATTTCACAAGCGTTTTGTTTTCCTTTAAAAAGACTGTTGGATTTTTGAAAGATTTTAAAATGCAGCAATTGCGAAAAAGGATAAACACAGAAAAGACTGAAACATGGAAAATTCTCCCGTAACAACAAGAAGGCATCCGGAGAACCAATCTAATGAATGATAAGAACATGATTGATGGCATTTTCTAGATCTGGCTGCGGATTGCCTAATTTGGAAGTAGCTGGCATGTTGTCATAAACAGGAACACTTCATGTAGCTATATGTGAGCGAAACACCTTCAGTTGCAGGGCATCGTTTGACGTTGTTGAACTAGTAACGACTTTTTAACCATGAAGAATAATCTTGCCTTTGCTGTTCTGATGTTTTGCACATTCATCTGTGCAGGTGAGGTCCAAATATTTGGTCTTAAGTAAAATTTCTAGTCTCCAGGCTTATAATTTCCATTGGCTTCGTATTCAGGAGAGCAATGAATGAGCACACTGTATTAATTAATGAACAAGGTATAGTCCTGTGTAGTGCGCTTGTTTTAGCTCATGGATTAAATAACGAAATTCAGTATATACCACACAAGTGAATAGTGCTTTAGTCCGCTAGTTATTCAAATTGTGTGGTATATATATACTAAAACAATTATTCACCTCAGTGTCGGTAAATGTAGTAGATATTTACCGAGCCCTAGGTAAATATCCACCACTACTCACCTCCACTTCGGTGAATAATTATGCGTATCGAGCTTGTTTCAGCTCTTGGCTCTTGGACAGGTTATTTTGACGAGTCGACAATAATTGTGTTGTCTTTTAGAAATTAGATTTTGATTCTCTGTCAGTTGTTTGTTATTTTGTTGCTTCCGTGCAAGTCTTTTGATATTCTGATTGCCTACACCGATGTTATCTCAGTTTATTGAGAGACCTTATCGCTAAACTGTAGTCTTCGTCAGTGGACATGTTCAGGGTTTAATGCTTCCATCGAAGCTTTGGTTATTTTTCATGATATTTTGTTATTCAAGCTTATAGTCCAAGGTTATTCAAGGTTTAGCTCACACTAGGAGTGTCTATGTTTGTATTTGTTATCTTATCTAGTGTTTGTATTTGAAGGTTCCGTTCCCACGGTAAATGAACTTGGAATTATCTACTGAACTTGATTTGGACCTCCGTAAAGGTTCCTGTTTTGGTCTAGTTTTTGTTCGTCTTGCTTTGTTATTGGCTGTTATCGCTCTGCGTTGGTTCTTCGTGTAGGTTTATTTACATTTGCTTTCTTAAGTATACGTCTCAGAGTTGTCTCAAGTTTTCCGAGGTCACCGAGTCTTGTCTACATGTCTACAGTGTAGCTATATATCTGACAAGCCATTGCTGTAGTTTTTAGTGTGCAGTAGCTGCCGAAGAAAGTCCATTAAAAGAAGCTTGACAAGAATCAGAGTTTTGGTTATTTGGTATTTGGTACCTCTCGTGAGAGCTGATCTTTCTCCCCCCGGGGGGGGGGTACTCCCACATAAGGGCTATACGGGTATGTGCCGCTCAACAGGGTATGCTTTTTGCCTATCTGACTCTGGAACAGGGTATAAAAATCACCCTTTTGATTCTGGAACAGGGTCGATTTTTTCCCCCAGAATCCTAATTATTATCTCTGAGCCACAGACGGTCATGTGAGCGCATTGTGATATCCGCTTGTGTTTTTATATCTATCTACATATATTTCCATTGAGGATATTGTCTGGAACAGGGTACCTATTTTGCAATGTTTGTCTGGAACAGGGTCGCAAATTCAGCTTTTTTTCTCTGGAACAGGTCCAGAGTCTCGGAGACTCAGCGGCACCCAGTAGTAAATTTTAGGGAGTACCCCCCCCCCCCCCGGCATCTTTCCCTGCACCGGGCCTCACGAGTGAACTAATGAGATTCATGTACTAGACAACTCTGTTTGTCCAGTCGACTCAGCTTGTTCACTCGTACGACTCGTAAAACGTTGACTCAAAACGTTGAAAGTTGTAATAAAGTAAAACTGAGTTCCTCTCGGCCAGAAGACCATATATAAGGGCATTTACCATGTACATCAGTATTAATGTCCTTTCTCGAAAATGAAATCATGTTTTACTCCTATTTTACAGCCTATTCCTTCAAATGCTACCAATGCGAAAACGATGATCACGGTGTAAATTACACCCTGGCCCAATGTGAAAAGGATCTGACAAAGGTCAATTGTTCAGCAAACGGCAACTTTACCTGCTTTAGGTTTCACTACACGACACACAGGGACGATATCAAAGAGGCAAGAGGATGCATGGAAAAACATTTCTGTGAGGAATTTGTGAATGACTGTAAAAGGGGAAATGAAACATGCGAGGTAGCAGCTTGCTGTGTGAGTGATGGCGACACACCCTGTAACAGCGACCTTATCGCCTCCACTACCAGCAGTTTCACCGCCTCCACTACCAGCAGTTTCACCGTCTCGCCCAGTAACCGCGGCTTCACCGTCTCCATTAGCCTGATGATGATCATGTTTGCTGTCCTGTGCACTTTGAAGATCTTCTAAACACGTGCAGATCACCGATTTCATTTTCATTCGTAGATGCATGTAAGAGCAAACACATGATAATCAATCAATCAATAAACAACTTTATTAATGTGTCAGAGCAATTCTAGCCGAGAGTGGAACACTCTCTACTAATAGGGGACACGTAAAATAAATAAAAATAATAATAATTAAGACTTAAAATTGATATTTACAATTAGAATTAAATCGCTTATAAACAGTAAACAATACATAAATCAATGCAAACTGTGCTGAAAGGTTTTAAATTCGAGTACAACCCGGAAATGCTACACTGTTTCAGCAGTTTGATCGACCGAAGCTTTTTGCAAGTTGCAGTTTTGGAAGAGTAAGAGCAAATAGATGATAAGCTCGAACAACCGGAAATGCTACAATTTGCCCACCCGGGACTTTTTCGTAGGTGATAGCAAAGTAGTAGTAGGTGATAGTTCTATAGTTATGGAAGTACAAGTAGATACGTATGTTACAAAGGCGATTTGTCTATAATACGCCCGAAAACTTAGAAGATAGATTTTGATGATTGATTGTGTTTTTGTATCTTTTTGCCGCCTTATCTTATTGCATGGTGAAGTTGATTAGAACCTGTTGCTGTTCGTACTTGGGTCACTTTGTCTGAGTATATAACAAACAGGACAACTCAATGTGTGCTGGCTGGGCGCCGTAAACCAGCGTTTTAAAGGGGCAGTGTCACCGATATTTAGTGCTACTTTGAAAATCCAACGAATGTGTTGGAACTAATTCGAAATCCACTTATAGGTCCTTATAGTGGTCTGGCCTTGCTAAAACGTTACGTTACTGTACTTGACATAAAAATTGTTTATTTAAAAGTGGTGTGGCTGTAGATGGGTAGGGAGAACGTGGCCTAAGACTTGAAAAAGTCGGGCCGACGTTTTCAAGTTGACAATGTTACTTGGAAGAAAATCACATCAAAAACCATTGATGAGGGTTTATTCACATCTTGGACAATAAATTTATGCCTTTCTTTTAATTTTTCATTATAAGCAAGGGTTTTGATATACACAGGCAAGTAAAAATAAACGATAATAACGAACGACGTTTCGGAGTCGTCATGACACCATTTTCAAGTTCAAAAATGAAAGGAATAAACTGTCAGAAAAAGTTCGCTTAAGATTAACATAATAAAATATGCAATGTCACGCAAATAGTTTGGCTCGGATTGAGTCTGATTGGACATTTAGAGATGGTGACAATTCTCTGATTACTAGCATTTCATGCACTAAACAATCAAACTTATTCTTGCACTTCTTGATGACATGAAACTGTTTGTCAAGGTCTTTTGGGACAATAGAGTGTTTGTCATGATGAGTGAGTGTACCCTCATAGTTCTAGAGCAATTTACACAAAACGTAAAAGACTTCTCCTTACACTGTCCCCTTAAAGGGAGACTGCCACGGGGATTTTAATACTGTTCGGCAAAAAATACTCAATTGGCGAATAGGTCTTCACGTACACGAAATGCACCTAGTACAACAAGATGGAGATATAAAGTAAATTGTTGTTGAAGGAAGAAGGGAGCCAAAATAATTTGTAGGTGTTTTTTCAGTCCACAAGGATAAAACCTAAAACAATTAGCCTGACTTTTTCAAGTTGAGATCTTAAGTTCCTGATGGTATCATAATAACATCACTTGTTTATGGCTTCAGTACACTTGCATGATGATTTTTAACAAAATTGGACCACTATTCGTAGCTTCAATGTCTTTTGGCTCATGAGTTTTTGAAGTGAAACAGGTGACACTGTCCCTTTAAGGTAGAAGAGCCTGGAACAGGCTAACCAAATACTGGAGGTGATACCGAGTGATTAACCTTTACCCTCCCCTCCCTCCTCGTTTTCCCCCAGGGATGTATTTCCCTGAAAAGCAAGGAAAAACAAGAAAAATCAGACTGCTGTGAGCCAATTATCTCGTGAATGAAAATAGCCTGCGTAGCAGGCGTCTGAGTAGTTTTTGTAGCGCGCGTATGGGAGAAACGCGAAAGGCGCGAGAGGGCCACGCGAGGAAAAAATCGATTTTTTCCTCGCGCGGCCTTCTCGCGATCGCGCACGCTTTTAAACGCGCTGAAAACTACACAGACGCCTGCTACGCAGGCTAGAATGAAAAAGCCTTATGGTACCCGGTAATTACACTGTAAGAAGTCTCTCTTTTGCTCCATAAAGTCCAGGGGACGAACGCAAAAGCGAGCAAGCGCAATAGCCGCGAGCTATGTGCAGCACGGGTGTAGAATTCCTTAAGTTCTTGAGCAAAAAACTTTACTTTGACACTGCCTCTGTCCACCCAAGGTGTATAAATGGGTACCGACGAATTTAATTCCGGGGGATAACCCGGCGATAAACTAGCATCCCATCTAAAGGGAGAGTAGAAATACCCCTGGTATTAAAGCGTGTTGTACGTTTTTGCTGTTTTTGTTGTCGGTAAATTCTAGAGAAACCGGGATAAGCTCCGGCAGTGTGGGACACTTGATGAGTGCAGACTTAACCAACCCTACCTTACTAAAACAGTGAAGACAAACTGTTATTTACATAATTGGTTTCTTTCTTTTAATAAACGTACTCTATAAAATAATTTTTACGTTCTGTTTACATGATGCTTCGACCGCTCTAATAGATGATTGGCCTTGAGCCTGTCGAGGGGCAAAATGCCTTCACGACAGGCAATCGTGAAGCTAAAACTCGCATGTTAAGTCATTTGAAGTGTGGAACTTGCCTTTCATATTGGCCCCGCACTTTCCCGTCTTTTTTTTCTTTTTCGTTTTGCACTTTTCTTATCGATCGCGTCGAACCCAAGTCTGATTCCTCAGGCTTCTTCTTTAAAACTAACAGATAATTTTAGCTTAAATATTATATCACCACGAGAAATGCAACAGGAACGTTCAACTCAACAGCAGAAAACAAGACAGAGTACGTCAGAGAAAGTATGCACGGAGTAGCTAAGTAGTCACTACACAAAAGAAACGGCCGGCGTAGCAAGCATTCCCGTAAAAAGTTGAGTTTTTTTTTACCGCCCGCGAAAATATCCTGGACATAATTTTCGCGGGCCTAAAATGCAGAACTCCGGCTACGCTTGCTTTTGCAAAAGTAAACATCTGCTGGCTCTGATTGCAACAAAACAATAAATATAGAATACTTAAAAACGCTTTTGCATCTATTTCGCTAAGTTGCGTACAAAATGTCTCAGAAAAATTGAACAATGTTTGATCACCTATGCCTTCTGCAGTTTCATGAACAGCCATTTACAAGTTTAAGGATGTTTCTTGTCACATTAATCCACCTTTTATGCTAAAACTGTTCCTAAGCTTACAAGGCCAAGTTTTGAGACTTCTTTTGTTTCATGGAACTATCCAAGCCTTTAAAGAACTAAAGAAGTCCTTGGAAGGCTTGATCGTCGGTTGCGTTACGTCACGTGCGAGATTGCGCTACATCACGTCCGAGATTACGTTACATCGCGGCTGCTATTGCGTGACGTCACGTCTGAGTGTTAACAACTGTGGAGCTGTTTTTCCTGTTCACCGGTGGCTTGAGATAAGGATCTTCACACAGTGTCAGAACATCAGCTCGCTCTTCCTTCCGGTAAACGAGGCAACGACGTATAAAACTCTGCGGAAAAACCAACACACATGAAAACTGTTTAAATAGGCCCCTTAAACTTCACCGTATGGGCGCAACGATGCAGGCGATTCTTTGCGGTTGATCGAGGCTGGAATAAACGACTTTCGCATAACCCTAAGTCAAACTGAAAATAGCTTAAAATGGAGTATAATGAAAAAAAAAACATATTCCCTGCATTTTACCAGGATTCCACCTTCAGTGCAAACTAGTAATCGTCCCAATCCCTTCGCCACTTTCGGACTCGCACTAGCTCTCCTCGTTCTATTCGTATTCACGTGCAAAAAAAAAACAAAGAATTGAATTCGAATGGCATCTCGCCAAGAAAAAGCTTGCAGTGCAGACTGTATTACATCTAAATCTAAATTGCCACGGCAACGTACCTTTGCTTCGTTACTAACAGCAGGTTTAGCGGGGAACTCAACTTCTCTTGCTTTCAGAATCGTGTTGTTTTCCAAGATGGCTGCTTGGGTCTGGTTATGGCCGAACGGCTGAAAAAAAAAGTTAACTTTTTATAGTACCACAGATACTATAGCATTCGAGCCTTCTACAATTCATCGCTTCACGTATTAGAACTGAATATAAAATGACTTCTCAAAGGTGGACACTATATTTTAATAGACATACTCCTTCCAGGAAAAACCATAATTGTAAAATACGTTCACGCTTGGAACATGGATCAGTTTCCACCTACCTTTTTGCCATAAAGCATTTGAAAAAATATTACACCAACCGACCACACATCCACCTGAAAACAAATCAAAAATACTCCTACTCCTTACTGATTACTAAGTATTTCTATCCCGCATTGCAGTTGTGGCGGTACATTAATACTATATGCCTTGATTGACGATTTTATCGTTTCTCTTTTTATTTTCTCTTCGCTTGACACTGTTTTGAATACAAGGCAAGGAGAGGTGTGCCGATTGTTCCGGTCGGAAATCAAACAAAAACGGCTATTTTCATAGGAAAATCTTCGCAAAAGAAAACAATACCTTTCAAGACATAACGGTAAACAGTTTCTCTCCGTCTCAGTAAAATGACCGTAAAACTAATACGAACCAGTTTCATTGTTACCCAGGTTCCAACCGGCGCTTCTATCAACGTGGAAAATTGTTACGCAATGGTTCAATTTGATCCTGGTCCGTTTTCTTCGCGAATAAACTACACATTTCCATTTGTCGAAAAATTTTCCTTAAATTTCAAGCAAATGGAAAACACCCAAACACTCAACTTCTGAACAATCCACGTTTTTAAATGATCCGTTCTTATACCTTTGAGGATATTTTCGGCGGCTCCTTTCCGACAACAAAGCACTCAGGGGGGAGGTACCAGTAGGTACCGGCTCCTTGAGAGGTTAGGTCCATACTGTCATCACTGCTGTCCATGACTTTACTGAGACCAAAATCAGTGATCTTCACCTCCCCACTGCCTGTGCCAACCAGGAGAATGTTACCTGTGCAACAAACATATCAACGAATTAGTAGCTGCAACAGCTTCAGTACTAGTAGTACACTGACCTCTCTGTATTTGCACTAAATGGGCCTTTTGTATATACGCTTGTTTACAGCAATGTGTTCTCTCGTGGCGGAACATTATCACTTACCTGGTTTTAAATCGTAGTGGATTACTGGCGGTTTTATCTCGTTCAGATACTTCAGGGCACTTACAGTCTGCAAACAAGACGAAAACTAGTGAGAAAAAGTTAGACAGACAGACAGAAAAAAAAAAAAAAAAAAAAAAAAAAAAAAAAAACAGAAAGACAAACAGAAATGACAGTCAGTCAGGCAGGCAGAGAGATAGATACAGAGAGATACCCCGAAGACGATGGACAGTCGGATAGTCAGACAGTCAGACGAAAAAGGTAAACATACCTGCATAACAATCGACTTTGCCTGTCAAGAGAAAATACACACGTAGATTAGGTTTTTTTTACACAGACGCAGAGATCAGTAAAGAGATTAGCTTCAATTTTGTGAGTACTCTGTTGATCATGGGCATTTAAAACCCTGAATTTTAGATGAGGGTTTATACAGACGCAAGAAATGATCTGTGCCACACAGACATCTGTTAAAAGTTCAAACTTAACTTCTACAAGATTTAACTCCAAAGTTCAGTTAGAAATTCTACTCAATCTAAAGGGTTCTTTTTAGCATGTTTCAGTTCAACTGTAGTTGATTTGTATCAAAATTTAGAAACTCTCCGAGGTTATTTGCAAGCTGACACATGAATAAAACTAAGAAAATACATAGAACATACTTCTCTCTCTTGTACTGTTTTATTCTGTTTCAGAAGGAAGTCCAAGTCATTTCCATCACAGTATTCAAGAACTGTGCAGAACCTAAAGGTATTCACAAAATGTGTCAATATTTAAGGTCATTGTCCTGTATTGCATTGCGCATCCTGACTGCGCAGAATTTTACACGTAATAAGCGCGTGTGAGTGCGCGCACATAAACAAAATGGCAGCTTTTTTCAATGCGGCTTAGTCCGCGAGAGAAGTAAATTGTCGCTTTCTCGTAAACGAGTCTGGTGACCTATCAATTTTTTCTTATATTTTGGGTGTAGCGATCAAATTCTTTCTGTAAAATGAAAACAGATCAATTTCTATGTTTGAAAAAAAAAAATGATCGCTAAAAACGTGTACTTTGGCAGTACTCGCAGAGAAATTATAAAGGAATTATATGGAATATACAAGGTCTTCCTGCTCCTAAACGAATCTGGTGACCCCCCTTTTTTATTTCAAAATTTAAGTTCACTGAAAGGAAAAACCAGTAGGCGAAGTTTGGTTAAAATTCTGTGTTCAGTTCTATGTCAGGGTAATGACCTTAAGGAGGCTCGATGTAGTTTTTTTAGCCGAAGGGTGGTTGTTTTGAAAATTAAAATTATCTAGGAAGCCAATGTTCGATTTTTGCCAAAATACACCATAATGATCAAATATGACCAAATTTTAATTTTTTACTCGTCACTTTGTCACAAAGGTTACCATAGCAACCATTGACGTTTTCTTTTGTTCTCAAACAAGCTTGGTTTTCTCGAAATCTAGACTGACACTTGGTATTCATTTTTTGATATGTTCAAGTACAGTAGATTTACTACCTGTGCTCAAAATTTTAGGAAAATCTGTAAGAGCGTTTTAGAGTAAATCAAGAATGAAGTTTTTGGTATTTTCTTATAATTTCTTACAATCGGCAGTCGATATATTTTAACAAATTAAAGCAAAAAGTCTTTCGCTTTTAGTTAATGGTCTTTGATGGTGTAAGTATTTATATTTCAGTGAGAGAAACTGTGCTCAGATAATACGAAACAATTTTAAGGCGCCTATTTTATATTAAAACGGTGTTTTTCTGAAAATTTCATTCTTGATTTACTTGAAAACACTCTTACAGATTTTTCTAAAATTTCGTCAACAGTTAGTCAATCTACTAAACTTTAACATATCAAAAAATAAACACCAAGTGTCAGTCTAGATTTCGAGAAAATCAAGCTTGTTTGAGAACAAAAGAAAACGTCAATCGTTGCTATGGTAACCGTTGTGGCTAAGTGACGGGTAAAAAAATTAAAATTTGGTCACATTTGATCATTATGGTGTATTTTGGCAAAAATCGAACATTGGCTTCCTAGGTAATTTTAATTTTCAAAACAACCACCCTTAGTCTAAAAAAACTACATTGAGCCTCCTTAACAACTTCACAAACTAAATATTCTCTAACATATAACGTGGTTTTAATCTCTTTTATGCACAGTTCTGCTGACTTTTGTATTTGACTGTGTTTACTCACGAGTGTTGGCCAATCTCAAAGACGTCATATAGGCGAACAATCCTCTACAAGAAAAAAGAAACATACTGTTACACAAAGCAAGGATCATAGTCCCCAAAAAGCTACCGTATTTACCCGTGTATTAGTCGATCCTGTGTATAAGTCGACCCCCTATTTTTGAGGCCAGAAACTATTTTTTTTATTTCTGGGTTAGAATTTTCTTGGAAAATTAACCTTGTGTTTCTTAGAGTTTCGTTTCAGGTAGAGATACTTAAAGGTCAAATGCAACGAAATTGGAAATTTTTTCTTTTGTCCGCAAACCTGTCGTTTATGAAGGTACTAATGATAATAAACTTTCAGAAATGGTTTTTGTGCGAATTGTGGCGCTTAGGAGATGAAAATCCGACGATTTCCGAAGACTTCACGAAAACGAACCAAAAATGGCCGCGCGTAGAATGGAATCGAATAGAGGTATTTGTGACGTCAGGTGTGGCGAGCAAACTTTCACGTGTTTTGAGCGATCCTTGCAAATCCTTGGGTTTGTTCGATGGATTTCCAGAGTTTATGAAACAGCCGTTAGATGAAACCGATGAAGACTTTGATTCAAGCCTTCGAAAAGTCTAAATACAGCCATATCAGTTCGAACTAACGGCTTCTGGCAAGGAATAAATCGATTTCTGGAGTGATTAATTCCGACTCTGCGAGTGAACAAGATGGCGTTTAAATCCGGCAACATCTACATGCACCAACAACGAAGGAATATGCCACATATATTGGTGAGCCTAATAAATATAATGGAAACGGCTTTCAAAGAATTTGAAATAAATAAATAGTTGAATCTTAAGTTGAAGTATTGTCTTGCTTTTGTTCGAAAGGATTGCAATGTGGAATTATTTGTACACTGTTTGTAGCATTGCCCGGGCTGAGCTGAGTGTGTTCTCTAAAAAAACACACCTTGAAGAATCAATTAAACCTTTAGAAGCTTTAAACTCATTCCCCTCAGCCAAATAATTTATTTTCTAAGATTGAAATTAAATACCGTGACTGCGTGGCCTTTTAGCTTCAATCAGAATTATGCCTGGTATTAATATTGCTCTTTATTTGCCGAATTATTAACCTAGGTGATTATCTTGTAATCTGGCCCTTATATTTTTCAGTTGATTTTACTGATGATTCTCTGAAAAGGGAATTGTCTTAAGTAGATGGGGTGTAGGTCGAAGATAACAACTTAAACAGTAATTTATGGCAACTTGCATTTCTTAAGACCCAGGTTATAAGATCTAACTTGTGTGCTGACACAGGACCTGACACTGGGACATGTAGCAGGGAAAATTTACACCTAGTTTTGTGTTTCAATGTCCTTGCTTACACATCCTTGTATGTACAAATTATCATGAGATTTTGTCAAAGCTGCATTATTATAAAATATGCTAGGAAGCAGGGATGGCAAGTGGTGAGAGTCCTTGCCTCCCACCAATTGGCCCGAGTTCGATTTCCTGATTTGGCATCATATGTGGGTCGAGTTTGTTGTTCGTTCTCGGCCTTGCTCTGAGGGTTCTCTGGGTTCTCCAGTTTTTCCCCTCCACAAAAATCAACACTTCCAAATTCCATTTTGATTTGGAAATTATACACTGCCCCACAAGCTTCTAGCTTTAATTCTCTCCATGTCTAAATAAAGGTTTATTTATTTTTATATAAAGTTGTTTATGCAATTTGTCATTTTATGTCAGCTTCTTTGTTTTGTACATTTATTGGTACTATTAACGGGTAATATGTTCTTTTGTTATGGTTGGATGGGGTCGGACATCAATGCCTAGCCCCTTTGTCAACATCCATCTTTGGACATGGTAAACATGTACAAACAACACAGATCCAAATCAAGCAATCACAGCCCACTAGCATGACCTTCTGATTTTGTGCGCTCATTTGCATGAAACCAACACCAGTATCCGTCACTTAAACAGCACATTTTAAGACGATGTCGAAAGACAATGTTAACAAATGGATGCAGGGAGAGGCTATGCAAGTTCACTGAATGTAAGAAGCTGATAACAGTTTCCAGTACTTTCCAGCCTATTACTATGATGGGTCAGTACTAATTATTTGTCAGTTAATGCTGCAATTATTTTATCAAACAAATGTACCATCATTGCCAAACAAGTTGTGGTCATTTTAAGTTTGTCACTGGTAACCATAGCAACAGTAAAATCTATCAAAAATTACCCTTAATTTTCACTTTAAGCGCTTATAGCTTAAAAACGAGCTAAATGATAAGCAGCTAGATGACAATCAAACTAAGTGCAGTGATTTTCCAAGACCCTCAAAGGAGACATATTTATAGCCTCTGCATGCACTGCTTGTAATTTATCACCTTATCTCAGACCAAGGGATGAATACAACAGTATGAATACAAACAGTAGGTGCTTCAAAAAACTATTTCCAAGTTTACAAAGAAATTGATAAATTATCTTAAAAATACCCAATTTCAGAATGGCTAAAAACAATACTCTTTCACCTTGAGGAAAGGGGGGGGGGGTACTCTTTATATTTTTGAGTAGGGGTGTGCTGGTGGGACTCTGTAACCGTACCGTATCCCAGACCATTTTCAGCTTATTTTGCAGTACCCTATCGTAGTATGCTAGACTACACACTGAAAATCCTACCCTACCCTACCCCAAACTATTGTATCACTATTCCATCTTAAACTCATCTGCTGGAAAAACACACAGCAGCACACACGCATTTTCCTATCAAGCTCATATATGGGAGTATTAGGCTTGCTTACAAGTCGAGCTCACAGAGCGCGAAGCCCGAGAGCTCAAGAGCGGAGCGCGAGAGCTCCGCACCGGGTTCTCACCGGGGTCTACTACCACCAAGCCAGAATCGAGAAGCGAACGACTTTTGGAAAGTCTATGGGAGTATGGGAGTACCCCCAGCAAGTGGTGAGGGGGTTTTGGGCACCAAAAATACCCATATAGATTTTGAAAGGGAGTATGCCTAAAGCTGTTACTGAGGAATTTGTAAAAGGTCAACAGATTTGGGGCAGACAAAATTATGAAGAGTTAATTTCAGAAATAAATTGTCATGACACACCTACAATCTGGTTGTAGATTCTCCTGAGCCAGTAGTTCACTTGACTTATACTTGACTTATAATGAGTGCTATGCAATGCAACAGTCATTGTACTGGACTGAAATGGGGTTAATGCAGATCTGAACAACAAATGAATCAGGTAAATTGGCCTTTACAAGTGAACAAACTCATCATATACACGTAGTTTACATGAAAAATATAAACCTTTTCTTGGGCACCAACAATGTTCAGGTGGGGGGTATTTTCGTTGTTATATTTAGCATGCATAATAATTTCAAATATAAACAAACATTGAAAAGAGTGTTTCATTGTACACAATACTGTAAATTAAAAGCATTATTTTCCTTCAATGTCTGCATGTATAATTTAGCTTTTTAGACGATCGAAGCAATATAGGGAATATCATTTTTAAGTAAAAAGAAACATAAACATAAAAAGTCTGTTTGTAACTTAATTAGTAAATTCATGCAAAGTTCCTTCCTGTAATAAAAAATATATTTTTAATACCAGCCTCGCGATTCACAATATTTAACGCAAACAGTAAAGTTATAGTTTTGGTAGAAGTTTATGAAGCGACTAGGGTCAGGTTAAGAAAGTAGTTTGTGAATCTAAGTTCAATATAATACAAGAAAGTACAACTTTGGGGTTCCCAGACAATGGGTAAGTTTATTAGCGACTTTACCTTCGAATTCTGCATTTCGTCGCAAACGATTTCGCATTAGTCCTGGATTAACGGCTTTCTTTCCAAGTTGGTAATAAGAGGAGAAGCGCCAGGTCTCATTCGAAGTTTCTAGGGCTGGAACACGGACCAAAGTGCAAGATTCTGCTGGAAGCTTTCTGAGAAAAACATGTCGGATGATATTGTATTTGCTGAGCAAAGCCAGCGTGCATTTGGCATACACATCCTCTCTTTTTCGTCGATCTCAACCATTCCTTGCATCGCTCCTCGTCTTTAAGAAGATATTTCGAATGGTCATCCGGCTCTATCGGGATTTAAATGCCAAAAGGTGCAGCAGACCTGGTAGAGACAACAGCACTTTGCTGCATCTTCGCGCGTCGAAGCTCGCCACATGTGACGTCACAAAATCCATTTCCGACAATTTTCCGAAGCTTTTCCGAACCGTTCCGTTTGTGAAGCGAAGATAAAGGGCTGTCTTTAACATCGAATATCTCAGCGACGTTTTAACCAAATCGTTTAAAACTTCAGATTATGATTATTCACAGTATTTACTTTCACTTAAAGTCAAAATGAGTCTTAAATAAAATTTCATCAAATTTCGTTGCATTTGACCTTTAACGAAGGCTTATAAAATCAAACACACTAAATACAAACGAACCTTTCTAATTATGGAGAGATAGTAGCGGCTTTAGAAGACAAGCAAAACACAAAGAAACATCAGAAAACTTTGAAAACCACTCGATAATAATATGGAATATTGTAACTTCTTATCACAACCGTGAAGGAGGTTTGGATACCCAGTCTTAATTAGCATAGATTTTTACGATTTTATTTCTCTGTTTACTCCTTAAATTTTGTTTCAAATAAGAACATACATGTATATCAAACACTCAAGACTCTCTTCTCGGTGTTTGGATATCCCGATGAAAAACTGCCTCTTGTGTTTGATATATTACTTAAAAATCGGCCAAAACTTGAAACAACAAAGCAAATCAAATGCGTCAACTTACTGGGTGATCCAGAGACTTGTGAATATTGTATTCACGCAATGCATGTCTGCAAATGTGATCAAAAAATTAGTCTGTGTCAAGTCCAGTGAAACAGTTTGAAGTAAGTCTCTGTAGATTTCGTTTCAGGAAAAGAATTACCTTGGGGCAAACAAAAAGGTTGAATTCTGACTGAAAAATGTCTATGTTGAGCTTATAAGTTCATGTTATTTTTTCTTGTGCACGAGTGGGCAAGATCAACCAAATCCTGCAATATGATAGGTTCGGGAGCAGGCCATATTTCATGTCAGGGTAGATTATGGTAAATTTAACAGACAATTTGTGAAATTATTCATAACGCTAAGTTTGTGCAGAGAATGTGAGGAAAAAAGAGGAACTGGTCATTTCCTAAGCCTCACGCAACGTAAGCCAAGTGAGCTGAAATGTGACTTACTTTATATAGTTTGTTTTCTTTTCTTCCTTCCAGTCATTAAATAACTGATGTATTTTGCAGGCGACATATCTGTGTTCCTTGAGGTCATAGCCCTGAAAAAACATACAATAAAGGTCATGAAGTACCTAGCACCGTCCTGTGGTAAAACAATCTGTGAATACATATATTTGTTAAAATATATTATGTTATAATTAATTATTAAAATATATTATATTTTATTAGTCCAATATCTTGAATCAGCCGACCCTTTCCTAAAATTTAATTAATAAAATCTCACCTTATAAACTTCACTGAAGCCTCCTTTACCTAATAAATTCAGTAACAAGTATCTGCTGTTAAGAGTTGGGTGATCTTTAAATCTGTAGATTAAATAAAGTAGTACAATGAATCCATGACAAAACCATTATGACACAACTGTAACAACTCTCCTTGTATTACTAGTTTTACCTATCGGTAAGTGCCAACGAGCGAAATACTCATGTTTGTTCATAAGAACAGATATTGAATGGTTTTTGATAGAACTATATTTGAAATGACCAAAATATGGTAAATTGTATTTTAGGTAATATGCTAAAAAAGTGCTACTGGTGTTCATAAATGACACAGGCTTGATATCCTGCGTAGCAGGCTCCGTAGTTTCCAGCGCGCGTATTCTCGCGATCGCGCACTCTTTTAAACACACTAAAAACGTACACAGATGTCTGCTACGTAGGCTACGGGATTGACAGATTGATAACTCTTGACAAATCTTTAAATTCTTTTCAATGTTAAAATGTCACAAAATGTAGGCAATAAATGAGGTTAATCACTGTTTTGTAAATACAACACGCGATGGTTAAAATTCACAAAAGGGATAGTTGCATTTCAAGAACTTCTTATATTCAAATCCCAAAATCAAAACTGCTAAGATGCTTTTTAAAAAATAATTTTCAGTAATCAGAAACAGTAATGCACGGGTCAGATTTCAGTCTCGCATGCGAAGTGTCATGTTCAAGCGAAGTGTCATGTTCAATTACGCAAAACTTGAAAAATTTGAACAGAAAACAAAACTTGAACGGTCAAGGATTATTTGGAGACAAAATTTTTATTCAAGTTAAAATTACATTTGCCGTTAGAAGCAAAAAACTTTTGACTTTCTTGTGTGTATGACATGCAGTAATTTTAGTGAACGTCGCTTTGTATTGATGTTATTCCTACGCGGAGCGAAAATGCGTGCCAAATAAAATATAAACGGTACTTGTTTTGGAATAAATCATCGGTCAAACAATTACTATAAACACAATCAACACTAAAAAGAAAGCATTTACCCGACTTCAGCATTCTCATAAGTCAAGAAAACTCTATTTGAAGTCAGCAGTCCGCTTTTGCTTTTCATGTCTCTCTTCGATCGTAAATCAAAGGACTCCTAAGTCGAAAGATTATTTCATCGCTTTAAAGACCTTGATGTTCATTTTTTCGACGGTCGAATATTCTGTAGGGTATTCTCTTTCGATTTATAATTCCCTAAAGTTGTATTTATCGGTAAAGGGATGAATGACCACATTGAAAATTTTAACAGCGAGCCGCGTGGACGCCATTTTGGTCATTTGCTCTCTAGCAAGGAGTGAGAGACTGGGAACCAGTTGGGAAGAACAATACAACCCAAATATGGGGTTTACTTACACCCAAATATGGTCAAAAAAAGAGTCCCTTACGCAGAACTTAAGATTTTCTCTGCCTATATACTCATACGCACACGGCTCTATGATTCTGCCGCCTCGACAGCCTCGCCTCTTGGCTCGGCTGTCTCGTTGGCAATGACAAGTCCTCATAATATTACTGCCAACATGCTTTTGAGATTTTATGGCTGTGATGTTGACAAGATTTAACACGACATGTGGCAACTGGTACATGTAAATTAAAAACGTCCACTGTGGAAAAAATTAAAACACTATTCCATGGCGGATCCAGACATCCCCAAAGGGGTGTGGCAGGGGGGGGTGTAGAGACGACAAGCCCATTTTGATTGAAAACAGGGGAAGGGTAAAGGTGGGACTTATTTTGCACCACTAAAAGTGGTTATTCAAAGCACTTACTTTGAAATATCTTCGTTGTGTATTCTTTTTGACTCTCGTATGTGAAGGTTCCTCTCTCTATCCAGTTTCTCTAATTCCATTTGAAGATCTGTCTCCTCCTAATAGCATGGTAAAGAAAATGTTGCAACTAACATGAACTGCCGTAACCCAAAAATACATCAATTTCATCAAAATAATTAATAGCAAAAAGCAAAGTAAAGGTGAATTTTCAGAACTTTCTGAGGATATTTGAATGAGATTAAATTTAGATAAACATTTTAGAATAAAAACTAGCAACAGAAATTCACAATGTTTTGATGTCGTCATGACATCATTTTCAAGTGACAAGAAAAATAACAGTTCAACAGTGTTATATATGCGGTTTGAGGTGTGATGTTTCATTAACAAATTTGTTTTAAACCAATAGTTTTGCGCAGATAGAATCCGATTGTGTGATCATATATTTTTATTAAACAATGACAATCTGCTGGCAAAAAAAAAAAAACATCACATTATATTGGGAAAGGAAAAATAAAATCAAAACTGTATATTTGTATATTGATTTTATTTGAAATAAACAAGATAAATAGAAAACATCTGTTTACATGTGAAAATATTGCTATTTTATGTAAATGTACATTTAGTGTTAAGGTGGCTCAACTGGATTTTTTAGGGGTAACACCGCTCAAGTTTGAGAATTAACTATGTCGCCATAAACAATGCTATCAAAAAACTACAGTTGAATCCTGATAACTCGAACCCTCAGTAACTCGAACCTCTCGCTAACTCGAACCCTTTTTCGATTTCCCTTCAGGTCATTTTCTTACTAATTTTACCCTCGATAACTCGAACTCCCAATATCTCGAACCTTTTTCGATTTCCCTTGAAGGTTCGAGTTATCGGGATTCAACTGTATCACCACAGTTGTATTAGATAAAGAGTAAGTTTTTTATGACCCGTGTTATATTGACATCAGAGTTACCATAGCAACGAAACAACGTCATTACGTTTTCGACTTTCGCTCTTATTCCTCAGCACCAGGAGATTTTTTCGGAAATCGCTCAAAGGAGCTTGTACCACACATAGCCGCCTCGATGTCGGCAAAGTTTGAACAAATTCTATGAGAGGGTTTTTGAAATGTTTGGGGATGAAGTTTTGGGGGCTATAAACACAGTCAAAAACACACTAACGAGAAAATGGGGTAACATCTAAAGAAAACGACGCACCTGTGGATTGTAGTTTCATCTCACAGTAGTTTTATTCCATTTAAATTGTGTGTAAACAGGATTCGAGAGTAACTATTTTGCTAACTAGCCAAGTGGCTAGTGACAGCTTTGATTTCACTAGCCAAAACTTATTTTCTACTAGCCACAATTTTTAAGCATAGTTCTTCTTTTAAGGGGGGGGGGGGGGGGAGGGTGAAAACAATGTGCGATAATGTTTAAACCTTGAGCCGTAAAATGTTCCTTAAATCTTCATGTTTTTTTTTTTCTTACAAAATTGGGCTTTGTTCTTCACTATAAACATTGTACATGTACATGCGTTTTTGTCAACTAGTTTGTTTAAAGCTTCACATTCTATAATGTCAACAGTTTACTTAGTTATATTCTCTGAGAGACGATTTTAATAAATGCGGTTTCTTGCCACTAATGCCTGATTTTTTCACTAGCCATTTTGGCTAATGAAAGGCCAAAACCTACTAGCCAAAACTGCATTTTTAGTAGCCTTTGGCTAGTTGGCTACCGTTAGTCTCGAGCCCTGTGTAAAACAGTGGCGATGATTGCTTTGGTCGATTGCAAGAAAAGAGAATTTGATGAGCGTGCGTTCCGGTGCTCTTGTTGCCATTTTTGTATATAATTTGGTCTAAAAAATCCAGAACTTTGAGCCAACTTTACATGACCTAAGCCATTTGAACGGATGCAAAATAGTTTTTCTGAATGGATGGCACAAGCTGTTCGAATGGTGCAAGTTTTTTTTCTGAACCACTAGTGAATGAGATGGCATGTTTGCACAAGTAATGCTTTTCAAGGGCCACATAAAAAACCCAGTTACATGTACTGAACATGTTACTTGTCTGTAAAGACAAGAAAACATGACAGTTAGTATACAAGTGCAGTCAATCTAGCATGGTGTCTGGGCTCATGAAACACAACTAGCAAAGACAAGCTATTTTCACAAGCAATTCAAGCCATGCTGCTTTTGTTTAATCTATAAGCTTGGTGGTTAAATGTAAGTCTAACTAATCCTTAAGGTAAGGAAACAGCTTCTAAGAAATTAAAGAAGTCGACTAAGAAGACCCTTAGTTTTGATAACAAGCATTCAATAAGAGAAATATTGTTTACTTACTTAGTAAAGTGTTCATTACCTTTTTTAGTGCTAGTGCCCTGAGTTTTAAAATTTCCTCTCTCTCATGGTATTCCATAGGAGACAAACTGTCATGAATTTAAACGACAAACCAGATCAAACAAAAAATACTGCTATAGTATAATAATTAATAATAATTATGACTGTTTCCCTAGAACACTTTTGCTTCTGGAACATCTTCTTTACGAAAATATTTTAATTAATATTTTCAGCATGGGACTGAAAGTCAATATTAATGCCTGTAATGGAGTACAGTGTACAGCAAACTAGAGAGGCAGTCTCTTTGTTTAACGAGGGCATAGTTAGTAAACTATGACGAGGGTAGGCTGCATACATTATAACATTCTTTTTGCGCCCAAAGAAAAAAAAAAACAAAAAAAATTTGCAGAGATGCTAAATTCTTTCTAAAAAATAAATCTAAATCTGGGACACTAGCCTTGCCTTAAGATACTTCCAATATAAAAAAATATCCCCAAAATCAAACAAAATACATTGTAGGTGCAAAAACAGGTATTTCAAGCACTTTCCCTTGTATCTGAGAAATTTGTTGACCCATATGGGGGAATGAGATTTGGTCTGTATCCAGAAGACTCTTAAAAAATAAAAAATGTTTAAAACAGATCTAAAAATATAAAACGATACTCTAAATTTTTGATCGCCTTCTGCGGTCTTCTTCAGAGAATGATGGATTTTTGCAAGGTTCGCAGAATTCTGATAAGCTACATCGACGTTATTGTTCGTTGTCCCCCTGGGGAGCAACTAGCGATGCGTAAACCCTTGGGAAGGGCGCTCTTTCATTTATAGTGTTTTTGTCGAGGAAGGAATGCAAGGATTCCAGAAACAGTCTTTTGTTCTTGCTGCTTACACTTGTTTCAAGAAGACTCTGCTGACTGGATAATTCAGGAGAGCTAGTATAGATGCTTATGACTGACAAACCAGTGACCCTTGGGTTCCAGACAATACATTAATTACGAAATGTACTTACCCTGGTGAAGCTGGTCTCGCAAACTGATCACTGTCTGAGCTGTTTGTCTTTGAAAGTCTTTTTTCTTTCGTATCTGGCAATGCAAAGCAGTGTTCATTCTGTTAATAATCAGGTTTAAAACTATTTTACTATGTATTTTTTGACGACTAGATATAATTATAAGTTCCAAGAATTATTTACTAACAGATCTAGCATACAGTTCTATATTAAATGCATTCTAACAGTACTACAAAGATCATATGTTTGCACAACTACAGCTAATGCTCCCAAGTGCCAGAAAAACACCTGGTTTATAATACATGCTTTTATCAGTTAAGACAGGGAAACATGTCAAGGGTACTTGTGCAGTCAATCTAGCATGGTGTCTGGGCTCATGAAACACGATAAGCAACAAAAAGCTACCTTCACAAGCAATTCAAGCCATGCTGCTTTTGTTTTGGTAGTAAAACAGGGGAGACAATGAAAGAATCACCAGAGTGCTCATCGTTAACAAGGCTATGAGTATCTGTAGACATCGAGGTAAGTGATAAAGAAATAACTAAAAAAAACCCTTCTACTGGGGATATTGTCTTGATTTAGCACTAAATTTTCAGAACATTATTTAACCCTTTGACTCCTGCACCGGCCTAAACCGGCCGCAAAGGATCGGGGCATTTATCCCGCTTGTGACGTCATCACCTTTCACCCAGAAAGGCGACATCTATGCTCAAATTGTGAAGCAGAAGAAGACCTTTCCAACGATACCTAAACCAGCGCGATTAGATTAATGGAACTTGAAATATGCACCAAAACGCTTCAAAATTTTAGCGAAAAACTCAGAGGAAAATTGCCTCTTTCCACCCTTTGCTTGTCCATTGTAAGTAGTTCTTGCCTCGTTTACGCTTTCGCAGAAATTTTTCTACTAAAAAGAAGCCTGCTAGAAGGCTAAACACTGCAGCAAAAAGAAAGGAAGAAGAAAAAAAGGAAAAGCGAAAAAAAAAAAAAAAACCAAAAGCCTAAAGTGGTAGGATGGTTTATCCAAAGTTTGACTTGTGCGCATGCACGAGCTAAAAAGCTGTTAAACGTCATTCTGTTGAGAAATATGGATGCATTTTATGTTTCAAGGGCTGATTTGAGTGATTTAGAGCCATTTTAGCTTATAATAGACCTTAAAAGAACAAAAACACCTAAAAAATGCGTTTTTTTGGAAAATCTCCAGGAGTCAAAGGGTTAAAGAAGCGAATTGAAAAAATAAGGTTATTGTGGGAATGTATATAATAATTATGTTGACTGTACGACTCAAAGTATTGATTTACATGTAGCTCACTGTATCCTCCTTGTGCAGTTCCAGAAAAGATCCATACCCCCCCCCCCATGGAAGGTCATTGGAAATTTCAAAGGGGTGGAGGTCTTAGGGCCAAAGTTTTTAAAGGAAAGTATGGGGTTCAACTGAAATTTCCAGATCAGATAGGTGGGGGGAGAGTTCAAACCAAAAAAACCTTCCATGGGAGGGGTATGATTATCATTAAATAAATGTGAAAATAGAGCGGTTTTCACTTGAGTGTCGAAAGTAAATTGCGTTTGCTTTGGTTTTGCATTACTACGCTTAGTGATTGGCTTAAACATCTCGTGCCACTTTCTCAGCCAATCATGAGTAACAAAACCAATCGTGACTCGCTCGCGCACGTTTTCCCGCGCTTCGTGCCAGCTACATGTATTTGCTTCGAGTTTTGATTGGTTCACTGGATTGTCTGTTTCCTTTGTGATTCGCCAGGTAATTGCTTTGGTTTTGGTTTTACGACACTCAATTGAAAACTGCTCTATGTGTTAGTGAAAAACAGATTAAACTGCTTTATAATTAAGTGTCTACAAACTTCAAACCCACTTGTAGCATTAGAAAGTGGTTTTTTCTTTGCCAATGCTTTCTTCTGTTTTTCCAGTTCTTCTCTTTGTTGATTTATTCTTTCTTGTTGCCTGAAAATAAACTTGCTGTTGTTTTAGTTATTCTCCTACAACCAATCAAGCAGAAGAGAGATACTATTGTTTTATGGTACTAAAAGCAGTTAGTGGCAATTAGAAAATAATATTACAGGGGTTTCAATAAAAGCCGGTTACCGGCGGTCTACCGCCGCCTGTAGGACCTCTTACCGCCGTCTGTTTGGATTTCATTAAGGAAAATAAAAATGATATTAATAAAAACAGCAAATACAACAACGACGACGACCATTAAAAAAAATTTAAATGCTACAAAAAAGCAGGCAAAACAGACCCAAGGTCAAAATGTATTAAAAATGCACGTCTTTGCATCACAAAATAAATAGTTTGTCAAAAAATCCTGCTTTGTGGACAATAAAAGAACCCATCAGTAGCACTCTTTTTGATGCCCAGAATGCTGGAAATCGCATTTCCGAGCTTCTAGATTTCAAATTTTTTGGGGGGAACATGCCCCAAGACCCCCCTAGGGGGAAGGGGCCCCCTTAAAAAGTCACAGCCGCCTATTACTTCTTTAGTGGCCGCTTATTCAAAATGTTATTGAAACCCCTGATACTATGTCTAGCGTCATGGGCCTGCAATGTGTGCAGAGAGCTTAATGTAGATAATAACATGTACAGTGTTACAGACTGAAATGTGTGCAGAGAGATAAATAACGACTTGAAACAACAGCAAATTAAATCAGATAATTACGCTGACAGTTCTTTGAAAGCGTGTCCATCCGTCCATGTCTCTACAAATGACACTCCTTGTCTGTTAAAGAAATCAAAAATAAATCATTCTAGGGAACAGATCTTAACAAAATGTTCTTCATCAATTCAAAGGCAGCCAAAGCAGGAACTGTGTAGTACGACATTATTTTTTGGGTACACTTACAACTTACAATTGTGCATTGCAAAGAAATGAATTTCAATATAAAATGTAAAAACATTCTAGTGTAAAACAAAGTAAATCTCAGTAACCTGGCCTGCCAGATTACAGTAAACACCCGCATGTAAGAACCTAGTGGTTTAAGAACCTGCTGGCAGAAATTTGCCATTTTAATATCCCAAAATATAAGAACCTGTTTAGCCAAGCAAATTTCAGCAGGTTCTTATATGTGGGTTATAGAAAATTTTTATGAACATTTTTAACAGAACATCCCAAACTGTATTTACAAATAAAGAAAAGACAGATTCACATAGACTGTAATTGTCTTCTTTGGACCTTGCATGAGGCTTGAAGCAATACAGTTATGAATAAATGCTGCATAATGAAGGACCAAACCCATTTTTTTTCTTCTCGTACAATCAAAAACTATGGCTCCTCCTTAGAAATTAAGAACCTTATTAAGAACCTACTTAGCCTAAATTACCAATAATTACCCCCAAATACAAGAACCTATTTTGCCAAACTTAGAAAATTGTAGGTTCTTACACGCGGGTGTTTACTGTACTACATTTAATATAATTTATTACCTGACAGGGACAAACTGGCCCAGCCGAAATCTGTTCTTCATGCACGTTTCTCGGCCAGCCTTCTTTTCCAGGGTGGACTGTTTAACAGCAAAAAAAGATTTGAAAGAGGTTATAAAGAAATATTTTCCAAAAAAATATTTAACTACTTTTCTCTAACTATTTTACTTACTAGTGGTCATTGCACATAATTTATAAAATGTACCTCCCTTAACAATTTGCATGAACATGAATAACAGTACTCTATTAAACCACAAATTTATTTAAGTTACCAAGCTCCTTTGAGGAGTGCAGTGGCATAATGGTAAGCATGTTACACCTCGAATCAAGGTTCAGGTGTTGAATGGTACATACAGTGTTTTATTATATAAACATCAGTCAAATACCAGGAAATCTTTCGCGCGAAAAAATCATATCCTCACACGTATAATAATAATAACGTGAAAATAACATGTTATTTTCACATGTGAAGATATCGATTTTGAAACATTTTCTGACAAGTTTGCCCTGTTTCAATGCTGAATGAGCCAAAGTAAATCGATATTAAGTCGAAACATCTTCGGACCTTCCTCGGCAATCTTTGGATATCTTCGGAAATTTTCGGAAAAGTTCGGAAAATGCTCAGAAACATTCGTACGACCTTGGGACAACATTTTGCAAATCTTCGGAAATCTTCGGAAAATGGTCGGAAATCTTCGGAAAATCGCCAAAAACATCGAAATTGGTAGGTTTATATAATAAACAGATGCGCGAACGAGTGGGATGTCGATTTGAACACGAGAAGATAGATTTAATATCTCCAAGCAACCATGTAATATCCTCTATATCTTAATGTTTCAGATCCTCAATTTGTTGAACCTTGATCTTCATAAAGTTCTCAAACCAAAATTTGTTTTTCTTTACATAGTCAAACACTGCAACTTTACAGGTACATTATACCCTAGGCTTGATCTCTGCCGCTCTCTCGAGTCTGGCCTTTGTTTCTTCCCAAGAAGAGACGGTTTGAGCTCCCAATTTCTCAAATTACTTTTTCGTTTCTCTTGAAGGTTCAAGAAACTGGGATTCCAGTGCATATAAATCAGGATTGATAGTTACAAACTGAATAAGAATATATATTTTTATACTTACTGCAGTAATTAGAAGTTTCTTGTTGATAGCTAAACACTTCTCAAGACTTTCTTTTACTTTAGCAGCAGCTTTCTAGAGGTTTGTAAAATACAGGCCATTTGACATTTTAAATTAAAGAACTTTTCATCATGTTCAATTGGGTAACACAGTCTTTGTGCAAATTCAAAAGAAGTAAAACTTTTGCCTTCCATAAAAAGTATATTTAATAATTATTACAGTGTAATAAAAATAAGGGTTTGTCATGTGAACATGAAGTAAAAAAGAACTTCTGATCTGTTAAATTTATTGTCTGCTATTTTTATTAGTGTATCAAAACATGAAAAAACAAGATTCACCCATGCACTGGTAACTGACTTATGTACATGTAAGTTAAAACAAGGTTCCCCAAGACAAAATGCCCCAGACAATGCCCCCTGGCATTTTTATGTGGAATAAGCTTACTAAAATTCACTTTACTCTGTATCTCCATCTTGATGTACTAGGTGCATTTCATGTGCAAGAAGACCTATTTGCCAATTTTACTCCTTTTAACCAAAAAGCATTCAAATCTCATTGACAGTGTCCCTTTAATAAGCCATCAGCATTGCATATCTTAAGAACAAGGAATTAAAAGCCAGTTTTATTCCTTGCAGCAATGTTGCTTTCTCACATGTGAAGAGAGCTTTTTGTCAGGGGTGTTTTGTCTTGGGGGTACAGTCGAAGCTCTCTTAACGGACACTCTCGGAAGCGGACAACTCTCGGCCACCTTTTTGACCCCGTTTTAACTCCCATACAAACTCTGTATTTTTACATTCTCGTAGCGGACATTCCCGTAACCGTCCGCGGACACTTTCGAGATTACGACTTAGACTTTTTCTTTGTTTTTAGCTCCCGTAGCGGACCCCGAAAGAAAATCCTACTTACAACCTCTGTATCCTGTTATTATCAATCAAATTCACGTCGCCGTTTGTGACAATGATTTTACAGTAATACAGGACCACATTTTATGCTTTTTGTCTCATCCACTCGTCCGTTTGTTAGCTGGGCAGCTCCCGTAAGCGGCCATCTTTCCCCTACACCTCTGTGGCCGCTTACAAGAACCATTCTCGTAAGCGGCCAGCTCCATTTACGGACACTTTTTTCACTCCCGAGGGTGTCCGCTACAAGAGCTTCGACTGTATTTTGCCCATTTACTCTCACAAACCACTTAAATTAGGAAAAAAACAAGTGTCCTTGCAACATTATTGAGAATACAGTAAAAGGATTTTAATGGTATAAAAAAAGTCTTAGTTAAAAAATTATATCTGGAATTGCATGTACCTGTTGAATGTCAAGCTGGCTTTTGTAGTCCTCAACAAGCTTCAGGAAAATTAAAAAAAACAAACATTTTTTTCAAGATTACTGTCTATTCAAAAATGTGTTAATGGAGGAACATTTATCTGTTGTGTTATTAATGTTTCACTTATTTTTACCCTTTTAAGATCTTCAATCTTGCTTTCCTTTTCTTGAGAAGAAGCCACTCCTGTTGATAAGAATGTCTCCATTTCCTGTTGACAAATTTATTAATAAATATTATTATTAAAAGTTAAAATTAATTCTGAGTCTTATTTGAGTTGATCAAGTGACATTATTCAATTCAAGTGAAGTATTACCCTTAGACTCTCAGTTGTCAGGATTGTCTGTAAAATCACAAAGCAAAAGAAAAAGTTAATAATAACCACAGAAAACAATATTTATTTACAAAAAAAAAACAGGGCTTACTTGTATTTTGACCCTGGTCTACAGGCAAGCTTGGCTAGTATCAACTTTCACTGCACAAAACTAAGTTACACTTGCCATGCCACATTAAGAGAAGCTGGAAACAAACCTGTGTTGACTCATGAACAAATATCCCTGCAGAATCAATGCCGTCAGATCCGTCTGACTCTGGTTCAAGTGGACAAGGTTTGACCTTCAGTGGACACGGCAATGTAGAGCTACTGTCTGCTTGGAACTAAAAACAAAATTAAAAATCCAACATATAGATTTTAGTAATTAAAACATAAAAAAATTATTGAGCTACACTTTGGGCTGATTACACTGTACATGGCAAGTTTCAGCCCAGGGGGTGCCAGGCTGGAATTTTGAAAAGATTACATGGCAGTTTTCAGTACCTGAGAAGTAAATGATGGTAAAAGATTCTGCGGACTTCGACGTGCGGGGGAACTCTCATTCTGAGGAAAAGAGTGCCAAAAAATATTTAGCTACTTTAAAAATGCTGAAACAAATCAACAATTCGTAAAAGAACAATGTCAACAACAGAAGTGATGCAAAATACCTTGAAATACTCAGTGATTTTATTGCTTGCTTCTGAGCGTCCACTTTTACTGAGAATACCTTCAAATAAAAGACAAGCAACATTGAATAATAAAATAATATAATTGATTCTAGCTTTGATGTTTGTGGATCAAACTCAACCATGTGACCAAAAAAATACTATTGAGAACATTCATTATTCTACTTTTCTACCGGGTCTGTAAATCAGTTTTATAATTATTCAACTTAACAAATTTTGTTTTAATAAAAGTACTGTACCAGGAGAATCTCCATCCATTGTTGCTTTTCGTTTTCTTCCTGAATGCTTCTCACTTCTCTGACTGGGTGTGGTACTCTGCAAAAACAACAAAAGTTGAGGATAGCCCAGCTACAATGTAAGAAAGTGCCAGTGCTAAGAGCAGGGGGACATGCAAGGAGGTTTAAATCCTGCACAGGCTATTCACTTATGCCAGTAAGAATCTGGGTCTGAAAGAAAGGTCCAGTAGACTGTACATGGCTCGAGTGGCTATGTCAGTAAAATGGTTGTAAGAATCTTGGAATGTAAAGATTAATAGACCATATTCGTATTCTCGGTATTGGACTGAAGTAGCTTGCAATGGAGGCTAATGCGGGAGAATATCACTAAAAAAGCTTCATGCCATTTGCATTTGAAAAGATTACCCGCATAAGCCTACCATTGCAAGCTAGTTCCAGTCCTATACCGAGAATACGAATATGGTCTATTACAACAAGTGGACAAGACTCAGAACACCAGCCCAATAAAGAGTGCAATTCACATTTAAATCTAAGCAGACAATACTTCCAATAATATTGATACCTCAAAGTCTTTGTCGCTGCCAGTCGATGAAACACTGGCGTTACTCAGTTGAGAGTCTTGATTAATACTCTAGAAAATAGAATGGCAAAAGAAAAATTAAAGTTATCTTGCATGCTATACAAGGAATTTGACTGTCCATACCAACAATAAGAATATGGCTTTAGAAACAAAAGTAAATTATTGAAGTCTAAGATCTTATGGACTGCCAACAGTCACTTCCTTTATCACAAATTATAACTGTTATCAAAGCATCTTTTTCTGCCCTTTATGACAAAATACTTTGGTACCTTACCAACCTTTTAAGAGGGGAGTGAATATAGGTTCATGGATAGACAGATCTGACCATAAGAAGCGCATGGATAATTTGCAGACTTTTGCGATAAATCAACCGAATTTACAGATTTCAAAAACACAAGGGAGCACAGATCAGCTGAGAATTTTGTCCAGATTCTAGACTCTGCTTGCCTTGAAGTTTGGATTGCTGATACTAAGTGAAGTTCGACACAGAAAGTTTTAAGTAGCAGAGAGCCAGATTTGGCATTTGAACTTAGCTGAGACTTTCTGATCAAATGCCCAACCCCAGGGCATGTGTGGATGTTCAAAAGAGTCACTTAACTTCATAAAATGTTGTGAGAAAGTCCATTAAAACGGTCAAAAGTCCCCACCACGGGCAAACAATTGCTGTCAAATCCCCCGTCTATGCCCAGCCTTCCCCCCCCCCCCTCAGCGGCTTAACATTGATAGGTGCATAATAGTGGTAGATCAAATGAGCTGTAAACCGCTCATTTATTACAAAAAACAAATTTACTATTGTTTAAAAGAAGTAACAACATTTAAAAGAGCAGTGAATATTTTTTTAGCCCCTCCCCTGCTGACTTCTCACATCTCTACCTTACTCCCCCCCCCCCCCCACCACCACCACCACTATTCCCCTCTCCCACTTGTTTTCTTCAGTACTTCTGCAAGAACAGCTCAGATACTGCACTTGTGCATAACAGCTTGAAAATGTAAGTACAGTATGAAAAAGCTTCAGCTCTACACAGCTACAAAATATCAAAACAATCTTATCAAACTGATGTTCCTTTATGGAAGCATCAGTTAATAATCAACATTCAGAGTGAAAGTTGAGTTGTTACAATTGTGGCAAAAACCGGCGACATTTTTCTAAATGAAAAATGACCGCCTACCACAAGACTGCTATAAAATACAATATCAGAGGTCAGATATGAACTCTGCTCTTACCCGAGGAGTATGGAACCTTGCTTCTAGCAACTCGTGTTTTTTCGGATCCAGAGCTTCAAGGCGCGAAAATTGGATTTCGCCCTCGCTATTCCGCGCTTCGCTGGCTGCTGCCACTAAAACAAGATATTGAACATGAGAATGCAAAGGCTTCTAGAATTACCTGCACACAAATGTAACAGAAAAAATGAATATAAGCGAGAGGTTGTTTGAGCACACGAGTTTAAACCACGACTTACTTGCACTTTTCTGACTCATTTGTGACGAACTCATGCTGTTGTCGAGCTGTAACTGAAACCCAGGACTAACTATTCCAGAGCCGCAAGGCTCCTCCATACTTTAAACTGCTATTCAATGTACATAGACGAACAAAAATCATGGTGTGATTGTTCGCATTCGTCTACGAATACATGATTTGTGTTTTGTATCTCCGGCTCCCTCGAGGACCAAGTACGGTGGAACAGAGGCCAGGCTACCAAGGTTGATGTCGGTAGGGAGGGGAGGGGTAGCCTGCGAGCAGGTTCATGCAGTCATTTCAAGGGGGGTAGGATGAGTTTTGAACATTTAGGTAGCTCCCAAAATTCAGATTAGCTCCCAGCGGGGGTTGGGGGTACTCGGGATTTCAAGTGACGGGGATGATTGAATGGGGGCAAAAATCAAGACCCAAAAAAATCCCAAGGGCTTCCAAAAAAACCCCAAAAATCCCTAAACCAAAAATTAACTCCCCAAAAATCAACAGCAAGATACCTTTGTTTGTGCTTTATTTGCAGAACTATTCAGCCAAAGCACTACCACAAATCTTTAGATCATTTTTAATACCCCAAAAATCCCTTATATAATAAAAAAAAATACTTGCCAAATTTTCCTACCCCAAAAAATCCTGGAATCAAAACTGTCAAACCCCCAAAAATCCTTCTATCATCCCTGTCACTTGAAACCCTGAGTACCCCCCCCCCCCCTGGGAATTAGCTATACCAGGAGTCGACAAAAGATCTGGGAACGCGATTTGGCCAAGTTTCACCTATTTCTTTTGACTGAAAATTAGGCCACTATATAGATCATCAAGCCATGAATAATTCTTGAGCATTTCCGGTTCCCGTCAGTCTGTCCGTCCGTCAGTCATCAAACTTTTGAATACTGGAGGAACATCTGTAACAGGTCAGGTGAGCTCCCTCTCCTGGCCTTAAAGATAGTCACAGATGAGTTAAGGCCCTGCAAAACGAGGAAACATTTTTTTTTTTTTTGCCAGTCCTTTAGGATAGCAGATGAAAATCTAATGGAATAGAGTTGGGGTCAAGATCCCGGGGGGGGGGGGGGAGGGGGCACTCCCATATTGGGTGCCACTGGAAGGGTAGGGTTTTCAAGCAGTTTAGTCTGGGATAGGGTTAAGAAATCAGAAAGTTTTGGTCTAGAAAAGGGTAGCATTTGCCGGAAAAGTTAAACTGATCTGTGTTATGACGAATTTAGTCCAGAATAGGAATAGAAACTCAGAAGAGAAAGAGGCTTTCCTAAACGTAAATAAAATCATCGCAGCATCGTTGTTGACAGATGGTTTTCCATTAAAACACTGATATTGATACAGTTCTAAAAAATGCAAGTCTGGGATATATAGGGTAGGGATTTACGGTGTCTAGTCTGGTATAGGGTTGCAAAAATCAGCTGAACATGGTCTGGTATAGGGCAAGGGCTTCAAATTCCCAGCGGCACACCCCCACCCAAAAATATACAGGGTGGGATATATAGGGTAGGGATTTACGGTGTCTAGTCTGGTATAGGGTTGCAAAAATCAGCTGAACATGGTCTGGTATAGGGCAAGGGCTTCAAATTCCCAGCGGCACACCCCCACCCAAAAATATACAGGGTGCCCCCCCCCCCCCCCCCCCCCCGCCGGGGTCAAGATTTGGATAGCATTGAAAAATATTGCTGTAATGGAAAAGAGAAAGTAACAGTTTTCGGTTTCTCATGTGGGTTCGTGTTAAGGGTTCGAGGTTTTGATGGGTATTTGGCCATCAGTTAACCATTCTGGGAAAACAAGAGTTTGCATGTAAGCTCATGTATTTTTCATAATCGTACCCTGGGTCTTTTCGCTGTACAAGCGCCTTGCATGGTTCGGACAGCAAGAAGGAGGAGGGCTATTTTAACGGAATTTCAGTACACCATGTCAAAGAGTAATTGAACACTGTTGTAGACTAAAGAACGGTCCCTATCTTTCCCTAGTTTGTAGAGCAAGCTAGTACTGAAGCCAGCAAAAAGCAAGAAGAAAAAATGGCAGCGCGATGGTTTTTCTTTGTTGAAGGTGGTGGCAAACAAGGACACAATGTTGCAGACACATTGTTGCAGCAGACCTCTCAAGTCTCACGATTTTGTCGTGAGACTCACGGTTTTCACTTCAATCTCACGATGAGAAACAGAAATCTCACGGTAAACAGAGTAACAAGTCATTTGATTGGCGCCTGGTTTTAGGACTCTTTTAGTTATTTTTGTCCGTCAGTTGATCAATCTCCCGGTTTTTACTGAAATCTCCAGATTTTTTGACCTCAATCTCCAGATTTCCAGTGCTTTGAGGTTGAGAGGTCTGTTGCAGACACAGTTATTTTTCTGGGCTGCGTTGTTCAAAGCACGATTAAGCTAATCCAGGATTAGCGCGAATTTTGATTTTAGCTTTACAGCTTTTTAGTGAGATTTTCTGTTTATATTTTCTGCCCTTCAATTTTGCTGTTGACTAATCCCAAACTCCAGAAAACGTAAGCAATAAAAACACTTTTATACAAGAGAAATCAAACTCTTGATTTGCATTTAATCCTGGGTTAGTGTTAATCAGCTTTCGACAACCCGGCCCTGTTTGCCGAGCGTGCAACATTTGTTGCAGACACAAAATATGTGTCTGAGATACAAAAAAATGTTTCTGATTTCTTTCAGAAACATTTTGTGTCTGCAACAAATGTTTCTCTGTTTGCTCGCCCAAGAAAACATCATGAGCAGCAGTGTGTCCGCAACAATGTGTCCTTGTTTGCCACCGCCTTATACTTCTCCCTCCACAAGCTACTGTCCTGTGGGAAGACCTGGGAATGGTACTACGTGCATCACTTTTAGGATCTTTGAGATGAAGTATGAGAAGGTAAGGTTGCAAATAAATGTTACTAAGAGCATGGCAAAAAACATATAATAATAACTGTTTTATTTATATATATCTTTAGCTATATATACGACTGAACTTTGCATGCATGAGCTGAGCAGAAGACACTGCTCGACCATGTAAGCTTGACGTGTGACGTTGTCCTTTTATAATATGCCGCCCTTGAATAAACCTTCCATCCTTGAAGAAGACACAGGGTTGGCATAGTTCGGCTAAATAAAATTTAGAATAAAAATCAAATTTCCATGCATGAAGGAAACATCTGAGGAAATAGGACGCAAGCTTGGTTACACGGCTTGCAAGGGCTGTCGGTTTAACCACAACTTCCCTGTTGCTACATAGAAAGACCACCTAGAAACAAAAAGCAAAGATGTTTATGGAATGGTATAAATAATACTCAAGCAGGCTGTGTGTGTTATAATATTACTAATCCCTTACCCAAACAGAGTCGCTAGAAGCCAGTTTGTGTCTACTTGTGACTACATTTGGCCAAGACTTGCATTGGTTTGCTGCACTTTGATTGATGTGAAATTTGAATGCAAGTAAACACGCGTTTTTCATCATTTGCTAATATGGTTGCAAGTCATTCAGGGTATGGGAGCTGAGCTTTTCCAAGGTGTTGATCAATGAATTGTGTAACATACCTGTGACTTCAATGCTTATACCAGTGATATAACTACTTCTGTCAGAAGCAAGGAATGTTATCACATCAGCTACATCTGAAATATTGATCAATCAAAACAGTCATGAGGCCCTGCGACACGGCCCAGAAAGTAGCGACAGCACATAAAATAAAATCGGGAAAAGTGTCAACCCTTTTGGAAAAACTAATAAATTCCGATAAGGACAAGCAATTTTCCTTCAATTCAACTAACGACAGTGACGGGAAGTGCGATAAAACAGCAACATGGGACATTTTTAAATTTAGGCAAGTGACATGGGATCCCCCTGGCAGGGCCTCAGTCATTGCTATTGTACTTCCACACTCAAAACCTTTTTAAATGCTACTCACACTTGACTGCTGAACCTTTCTTTACCTGATGGATTGCCAAATCTTGCAAGAGGAATCTGTTTCTTTAACTGTAATGTAAAGAAAACAAAGCAACAACATTACAACATGAAAGTGTCTTTAAAATGACATCAAAATCTTTTACAGGTAATAATGCACACAGTCAAACCTCTTCTAAAGCAGACACTCTTGAGACAAGAAACAGTGTCTACTTGAAGATATCTCTACTTATGGGAGTTTAAAAATGTAGTGTTTGTGGGGTTTTTCGGTACAAGTTGACAACTTCAATGCAAATCATTTTGGCATTTACATCACAGTATACATTATTTTTGCTAATTAACAACTGCGCCTGCAGCTCTATGAAAGAAGAACCATTTGCTGGTTTCAGTAAAATCTTACCTTTTCTAGTACTTTTTCAGGAACAGCATCTGTCATTGGAGTTTGAATAAAACCTGGTAGAACTGCATTGCATCTCACACCAAATCTACATGCAAAACAACATGTTAGAACAATAACTTCTCATTAACTAGTGTTAA
Source organism: Oculina patagonica (assembly GCF_052425735.1). Taxonomy (NCBI): domain Eukaryota; kingdom Metazoa; phylum Cnidaria; class Anthozoa; order Scleractinia; family Oculinidae; genus Oculina; species Oculina patagonica. The sequence goes on along the minus strand of NC_135764.1, from coordinate 31,914,249 downwards.
AAAAAAGTAAGAACAAATGACATACCTTGCAAGCTCCTTTGCGCAAGTCTTTGTCAATCCTTCCACGCCAGCTTTAGATGCAGCATAATTTGCCTGACCAAGATTTCCTATCTGGTAATTAAAAATTTTCCATGATGTCATATGCACAAACTATGACTTTATTTTGCCAATAAATGAATGGCCAGATAACAATATATGTTGGAAGGACAGTGACCAAACTTTTTGTGAATTGGTCAAGTAGGAATTTCAAGGCTCAACACTTTTTATCTGGTCAGGCATTTATTGCCCCCTTTTTTTTGATGTTTTCACAGTGACTCTTTGTAGCCAGACCCTTTGACTTGAAACATTAACAATAAAGACTTATTAACTAGCTCTCTGTACGCATTGCAGGCTTATGTAGCTAGTTAATAATTTGAAGAAAACATTGGTCACCACCTGATTGAGTCAAACTTTCATGACACATTGATTTCCTTTTTTTACTTGGAAAATGGCAAAGTTGTACATATTAAATAAAAGGCAACACTGGACAGTATTAATGAAATATGTTATCTTAGGGAAGAAAAGCCACATATATTTAACAATGTAGGAAGCTTTTTAATGACTGGGGAATTTGGTTATCAGGCTCTATGGTGCTTTTTTTTCTTTCAGTTATAAAGTCATAATTATATGATTATAAAATTTATTAAATATTAATTATTTAGTACAGTACTTTGTTGTTAAAGAAAAACACATGTACCTTGCCCACGATGCTAGCGAGATTAACAATAGAGCCATTAGTAACTTTTTCGCTGACCATCAGTTTGGCAACTGCTTGTGTAACAAGAAATGTTCCCTGGGAAACAAAAAAAGGGGTCTGTTTTCCTTTTATGTTAATGTATTTTTATCTTACAGTATATAGATTGGTGGGTTGCTCTCCTTCCAGGAACATGATGTCAGGGCTCCTATAGTGGAAAAGATGGGTCAAGGGATGATCTAGGGGGATGCTAGTGCCACCCACTTTTTCTTTTATTTTTAAACTTACAGTTTTTGTTATCAGTCGTCTTTTGATTTTTATTGTGTAATCAGAATGCTGGAAGCAGCACTCCACAAAATATGTAATTTTTTCATTGTGGAGGGGGAGGGGGGCTTCTTGCCACAATTTTTTTTTGACACCCTCATTCTAAATTTTCTGTATCTGATAGGCATGTTTGCTTTGGAAAAGACCTGAATATAAGGGGGAGATGAAGTGTTACTTTCCAGAAGTTTGTGGGAATTTTCATATCTGTGGTTCTTTCAAAGTTGATATTGATAAATTGATTTTTACCTTAAGGTTGACATCAATAACTTTGTCAAATTTTTCTTCATCCATTTTTAACAGGAAATCATCACTAGTGATTCCAGCAGAGTTGACTAAAATGCACGGCGACTTCCTGTACTCACTGATAATACACTCCAGCACCTTCTGTACCTCCTCTCCACTTGCCACATCTAAGGAATAGTTGATGTGTTTGCTGTCGGCATGTTTTGATAAGCTGTCAGTGGTCTCCTGTGCACCTTGGTTATTGAGATCGGTCACTACAATGCTTGCTCCTTCTGCGGCTAATGCCTGGCAGACAGCTCGGCCAATACCACTAGCACCACCTAGAGTATCAAGCAGATTCAGCAACACCTTAGTCTAAGTACATTCTTCTCAACTGCATCCGGCCAGAGCTTTTCCCGGTTTCCGTAGCATGAAGTGACTAGGCGTATTTCTTTCCCTCCCTGGATAGGCGCAAGTCCATTGCAGGTTTACCCTCCAGCAGTAAATTCGCTGGTACCCATTTATACACCTTTGTGAAGAGAGGCACAATGAGAGTAAAGCATCTTGCCCTAGAACACAACACAGTCCCCCAGCCAGGGCTCAAACCCAGGCCGCTCAATTCACAGTGCAGCCACTAACCATTAGGGAGGCCCTGCCAGGGTAAATTCCGACAAGCGACACAACGCAAAAAGAATGGGCAGCACATAAAATAAAATCGCGACAAACGACAACCTTTTGGAGAAACCTAAATTCCAACAAGGACAAGCAATTTCCCTTCAATTCAACTACCGACAGTGACGTGAAGTGCGATAAAACAGCGACACAGGATGTTTTTAAATTTAGACAAGCGACACAGGATCCCCCCTGGCAGGGCCTCATTAGGCCACAGCCCCTCCCACTCACAAGATAGGAAAAATGAAAATATACTTGCTCAATTGAACCCTTATAAAAGAAAAGCAACTTATGATTTACAAATCATAAGCTAATACACTCGATTTCTGCAGATTTTCACATTGCAGACTGGTTAAGCCTGGTTCTCTGAGTTATCAGCATAACAACATGAATATATAAATGTTGTTATGCTTATACATGCCATTATATTTCAGCTAGTTGTTTGTTGTTCACACTGGATGTTTTTAAATTTAGACAAGCGACACAGGATCCCCCCTGGCAGGGCCTCATTAGGCCACAGCACCTCCCACTCACAAGATAGGAAAAATAAAAATATACTTGCTCAATTGAACCCTTATAAAAGAAAAGCAACTTATGATTTACAAATCATAAGCTAATACACTCGATTTCTGCAGATTTTCACATTGCAGACTGGTTAAGCCTGGTTCTCGGAGTTATCAGCATAACAACATGAATATATAAATGTTGTTATGCTTATACATGCCATTATATTTCAGCTAGTTGTTTGTTGTTCACACTGGTGACTTAAACATCAACATATGGCGTTTATTTGGTTTTCATGACTTTGCCGTTATGTCGTGGTGTCTCTAGTGTGAACAGGACTTTATCCTGAGTTTAATTTGAATTAAGCTTATGGATGAGTTTTAATATAATCTAAAGATTAAGTAATTAAACAATGTTAAATAAATGCCACAGAAATTCGTTTGTCAATTTTCCTTGAGTATTTCAAGGCCTATACCAACACAACCGAGGAATTTATCAGCTGCACAGGTAAGAGAAATATACCGTATATTTTGTCTGATCGTGAGTCAGTGTGCCCTTTTTAACGTTACTGTGCTAAATATGAAAATAATTCTGTACGATGTTCATTTAGAAGTCCCCACTGTACATCATCTTACCCGTAACTAATGCTAAACGACCAGCTAAGAGTCTTCCCGTGGCCGCCATCTTTGGTGATTCCCACGGTTGAGGCCTGGTGGCATAGTTTGTGCATCATGTAAAATTACTGCAATGTCCCTCATTTGTTCGGTTACCGTATTTATTCGAATAAACGCCGCGGCGTTTATTAAATTTTTCGTGATTCGAGTGCGGCGTTTATTCGAGGGCGGTGTTTATTTTAAACTCAATTTATATATTGCAACAATAGCATGGTAAATGAACATTTGAACTTTATAAAACAGAAACATGTCGTAGTGCATGTGTCAAAAGTCATTTTCAATATCTTAAAACATTGTTACAATCAAGAAAAATAAATTTTTAGGCTTGCTTAAACTTAATATTTCACTGCATTTTCTTTTTGAGTTTATTGTTCGAATAAACGCCGCATCATGTTGCGGCGTTTATTAATATTTCTGCTCTAAAATGCGTCGTTTATTCGAGGGCGGCGTTTAATCGAATAAAAACGGTAGTCGGGGTCTTGGGGAGCGGCACGAGAAACGGCATAAGCGTAAAGAACGGCGAGTGGGAAAAAAGTGAGGGAAAAATTGTACTGTCGCCTTCTCCCCCACTCATTCCCCTTAGTTTTCGCTTAACGTTTTTTTTTTTTTTTGCGTTGCCCCGCAACAAACAAAACGCCTGAAACTAGCTACCCCTGGGTCAGGGGACAGTTGTTTGCGTTCATCTTTCTTTTTATACAAGCCTTTCCAGCTTTAAAATTAAAGGCGGGGTCATTAAAATTATAAGAAAACCCAAAGAACAACAAGTTTGACACGTCAAGCGCATCGACGTAAAAGAGCTTCTCTGTGATTGGCCAATTCGTTCATCGCATGCTCATTTTGCATAAAATATTCAAGAAACTGCAAACGAAAGAATATCCCCAGGCATTCAACAGTCAGCTGACGCGAACCAAAGGGAGATCGTCGCACACCTACCTTAGTGTTCAATTCTTCAACTTCCAAAAAGAATTCAGACCAAGACCAAGACATTTACAATATGGTATTTACATTTTTTGCTGCTATTTTTCTTCCGTGCACTAGGAAACCCTGTTGGTTCTTTTTCATGACTTGTTAAGCGCAATGAATAATAACTATTTTCAGGTGCTCTGCGCGCGCTCCCAAAATTAAATTCCTACAACGGCAGTATACTACTATTAAGTTTGATTATGCTCTCGATTGCTTGTTTATTCATCGGATTTTTATTTTGTAAACCTCTAGCGTGAATGTATATCTATACATGTTGGGCAAGCCGGATGTCAGATCGGTAACTCTTGCTGGGAGCTGTACTGCTTGGAGCACGGTATCCAACCGGATGGACTTATGCCCAGCGATAAGACACTAGGATATGGAGACGATTCGTTCAACACGTTTTTCAGTGAGACCGGATCGGGAAAGCATGTCCCTCGAGCGATCTTTGTCGATCTGGAGCCTTCTGTTATAGGTGTGTGAATTAATAATTTTAGTTTCGATCTAACGAGTCACGAGTCAATTCTATTTCAATTTCCTTATCGCTACTGAAGCCAAATACTGTCTGTCGGTATGGTCTTAAAATTTCGTGCATTAAACAGAAAGTAGCGACTCGATATGCGACTGCCCCTTTAGTAATAACAACCTTTTTATTTTGGTCTGATTAAAAACAGTTTCGCCAATTTTGCATTTATTATGCAGAATTAAGAACGAGTTCCCTTCGGTAAAGAATCAGACAACTTTTTCTGCTATATACTCGAATTTATTTTTAATGTAAATATTTCTTGTTTGATTTAAATATGATCAAATAATTATTTTTATACGTGCTCTCATTGTACATGTATGGGTTGACATGTGTTTCAGATGATACATGCTGTTTGCGTGATCTTTCCCAATATTTCCTCCCCATATTCAAATTTTTAGGAGCAATTATAATACAATTTAACTTATTTTTCTATTTTCGCACTTACATAAATGGCAAACCAGTGATTTGCTGCTCATCAGTCTATTTTGAGATCCATGCAAGAAATATTCTAATATACGTCCAAAGCCGAGTTTTCAATCCTGGTTAAGTATTTTTGGCCTTCGCATATTCGATATTTTTATAACTTGTAGATCGTAAATTTTATTCCTTAAGTATCCCCGGAAACCGCCTTTTCACTAAAAAATTTTGCCTTCGTAAGTGGATATCAATTTTTATGAATAAAAATGCGTATATAACAAAACTGTTGCAATTTTAATTTACAAGTACGCTATTTTTTCCCTGCTTCGTCTCTTCGGACAAATCGGACAAAACATAGAAAGTTTTCGGCAGTTTTGAAATACTTGGAATTTTTTCTTGTACTCATGAAAGCAGTACAAACACTAATTTACATGAAGAAACGCTGGTTGCTTTTGAAAACAGGCTTGAAAAGACTAAGCGCGAGCCCCTGTGGATGTTGGATCAAAGATTGAACCCTAAACTTGCTCCAAGGCGAAACGTTTTGGTTTCTCCTGTACTAGCAAAATGTTTTTTTTTTATTGTTTACCCTGAGCAAATTAAAGGGCGAGGGTTTGTATACGTTTGAGCCCGTGCCAGGGTAAGAAAAGCTCAAGTCAAAATGTATGGGACTGAAACTTTGCATATCGAAACGCGGTCGTGGTTTATTACACGTACTCGCGCGTCGAACAAGCGCGCTCTTTACCGCTCGGGTAAATCAAATGAAAAGAGGTGGACTTGGAGCAAGTCTAACATTAACACTTATGAGGGTAGCAAAGGTGGTGTTGTGATCCTGTTTCACACACAAATTTTAACCAAATTCACGTGTCACGTATATTTGAAACAGCAAAATTCACGAATCACGTATCTTTTCTAGCTATTTTCACGTGTCACGGTATAATTTTTGCTTTATTTTCACGCGTCACGGACTTATTTTTTCCCCTTTTCACGTGTCACGCATAAACCCTTTGCTACCCTCACTTATGATATACCTTCTTGACTTAGTAGCTTAAATCCAAAAGAGTATTACACAATTCATGAAAAGCCCCTCAAACAACCTGCGATCTCTATATCTAAAGGTTTAGTTTCTTTCTTTTTTTATTTCGCGAAAGTGAAAAGTGGTCAAAAGTCCGCCAGTTTCGCAACCGCACTTAATGTCACGATATTTTAAGTCCTTTTTCTGAAAACTTCCAAATTGAGGAAAACCTCAAAATAATAGTTGTGTAATGTAGAAAAACAACAAAGGAGTAGAATAAACGCGAAAATAGCCAAGGATGGTTGCGACTGCCGAAGATTTAGACGGTTTATAAACGACAAACTTGAACTTTTTTCCTGCTCCCATTCACCTTTATTTCTAGATGAGGTTCGCACGGGGACCTATCGCCAGCTGTTCCACCCTGACCAGCTCTTCACTGGGAAGGAAGACGCTGCTAATAACTATGCACGTGGTCACTACACAGTCGGCAAGGAACACATCGACAGTGTGATTGATAAAACCAGGAAAATGGTACGTAAATGCTTTGATTTTCTAAAATGCTCTGTTTATTTTTTGTTTGCTTTCAAAGTAGCCTCCGCGCAGACGTCTTCTTTTTAGTTTCTTCCCGGCTGCGTCGGACGTAGGAAGGAAATTGGAGACGTCTGCAGGCAGGCTTTTTCAACGTAACTTTAATCTTTATTTTTTTTTATTTGAAAAATATCCATGCTTCTTCCCCCTATACGATATCACTACGTGTTTGCTCTTGAAATTATATAATAGACTGTACTTGACTTTGTTTTGTATGTACAGCTAACCTTGGGCGCTTTCCATCTATCATAATTGGCCGGGCGGTCCGGTGGTTTTGAATGTGAAATGGGCCTTTTCCACGGGATTTTCCCACAAAACCACCATAACAATATATTTAATATCTATTTTTTGACTGATTTGACAGGAAAAATTTGGCTAAAAACAGTATTTTTTTCTTGAAAATACCAGTCTGGCCGGCTTGTTCTGACAAATGGAAAGCGTCCTAACTTTGATGGCTAACTGTTTCCATTTTTGTGATTTTTCAGGCCGACCAGTGCAGTGGTCTCCAAGGTTTCTTAATCTTTCATTCCTTTGGGGGTGGTACAGGATCTGGTTTTACCTCCCTCCTCATGGAGCGCCTTTCAGTCGAATACGGCAAGAAATCAAAGCTGCAGTTTGCTATCTACCCTGCCCCACAGATTGCAACAGCTGTTGTCGAGCCTTACAACTCCATTCTCACCACTCACACTACCCTGGAGCAATCTGATTGCGCGTTTATGGTTGATAACGAGGCTATTTATGACATCTGTCGTCGGAACCTCGATATCGAGCGGCCGACGTACACCAATCTGAACCGTCTGATTGGTCAGATTGTGTCGTCAATTACTGCCTCGCTTCGGTTTGATGGCGCCTTGAATGTGGATCTGACTGAATTTCAGGTTAGTTCACACAAGAACTACAAGACACACATTTTACACGGGATTGACCGCCTGCGGGCTTCCAAGAATGTATTTATAATTGTTCGAGATGCAATTTGTTTTTTAAAAAAATAACATTTGCATCCTATCAATGAACAAAAAATATTTTTCTTGGGCGATTTCGATAGCACAGATGGCTTAGTTGTTTATCTCGGCAAACATGAAAAACAGGACAAAGTTGAAGAAGCTATTTTACATATAGGACCAGAAGTTTATTTTTAAAATATAACATCTGATAAGGTATAACAAATGAATTAAATTTAACGTGGCAACGTGAAGGTTTCGACGGAGAACAGATCTTTTGATCTTAAAACGGCCGAACGGCTGGCATGCAGTCTTAAAAGCTTAAAATATATGTTGTCTTTCATATCTATCCATTAAAATGTCATATTTTGCCTTGAAAATTAAGAAGCGCGAGAAAGCCTTGAGCAATTCAAGCTTTTAAAACTGAGTGATGCTTATCTTCCACCATTAAAATTTCGGTGTGTGAGGATAGCTGTTCCGAATTATTCTCATCTGCTCTATTTTTTATTCTAACTACCGCATAAATATCTCTAAAAACAATCATGAACTGATGAAGAAGTACGTTTTTTTAAAAACATTTAATATTGGGATTTCTTTATTTTTTTTCTAAGACAAGAATTGGCTTTGCCATAAGCATGTGGGTTTGTCCTTAAATTAACAGACAAGTCGAAAGAAACAAATGGAGACACTTTTTACTGAACCGCCTGATAATTCCTAAATCGACCTGATCGACAAATAACTTCTTCAAAATTTTCAAATGTACATGCAGATTAAGTATGATAAGAAAAAAAAATCATCAAAAAATTAATTAAGAATTCACTTTTTAGCTAGAATTACGTTCAAATAACACTTCTCTGCGCCACGAGATGGCATATTTATATTTTGTGTGCATGAAGCTTTCATTGCTCTGAAAACAACACAGAAAGTTTTGAATCTTGTTTCTCGGTTTTTACTCCTTTCAGAGTTTGGGAATCCAAAAAATCTACCACCTTTTCTAAGGAACAGTGGGTCGAGCCCGAGAACTATAGTTTTTTTAACTGTTTACCTAAGAGGAATAGGCTTTGGAATGACAAATAAAATTAAAGAGACGACACGAAAGAAAAACTCTCATTTTTTACTCTATTGTTTCAGACTAACTTGGTACCGTATCCTCGGATCCACTTCCCTCTCGCTACATACGCACCAGTCATCTCCGCCGAGAAAGCTTACCACGAGCAACTGAGTGTTGCCGAGATCACAAATTCATGCTTTGAGCCAGCCAATCAGATGGTGAAATGTGACCCACGTCACGGCAAGTACATGGCTTGCTGTCTGCTGTTTCGCGGGGACGTGGTACCCAAGGATGTAAATACAGCTATTGCCAGCATCAAGACTAAACGTACGATACAGTTTGTGGATTGGTGCCCTACTGGATTCAAGGTAATGAACAGTTTTTATATATAATTTCTTTGTTATTTCAATTGCTGCCCAACGAAATTACAAAAACAGGATACAATAAAATAATAAATTAGTTACAAAGAAAAAGTGGTGGGAGACCAAAAAGAAACTAGAAAGTTTATGCCGGGTCCGGCCTCCTATTCTTGAAATAGCCAGCAAAGAAAGTCCGAAAGAAACGGTAGGAAAGTTAACCCGAAAAGGTCAGTGAAATCGATAATATTCAGAAATTCTGGTAAAGAATTATCCCTTCGATTTTACTCAGTACTAAAGCGTACGGTTCAAGCTAGGCTTAGTCAAAACTAATTAAAATCAACCCACCCTTCCACGATCTTTAGGACAACTGTTGTGAAATGTTTTAGTTAACAAGGTTGTTCAAGGTTACTCCTAAGTTTAAAGTCCAAGGTTGCTCAAGTTTTAGCCCACACTCGCAGTTCCTTGGTTTTTGAGCAGTTTTGTCTTGTGTCTTGTTCGTAAGAGTCGTTTGGGTTATCCTTATTCTTTTTCTTGAACGGTAGGCATGTCAGTTTGGGAATCAAAACTGCCCGTTTGTCCTACCTACACCAGGGTTTTGGAATTGGGTTCTTACTACTCTGTAGTTTAATCATTAGAATTTAATTGGTTATTCTCTACTTTTGTTGATCACCAAACAAGTGTGTTTTCACGAGTTAAATCATGCTGAGGATGTGCGGTAAAGTTCCCACGCTCATCAAACCCAAACATGTCTACAGATCACCTATATTAGAAAGGCTACTCAGGGGCGGATCCAGGATTTCAAAAGGGGGGGGGGGTGGATGGCAGGCCATAAGGGCCTAACCCTAACCCTAAGTGGCGGCAGACGGCGAAACGTGGCGTAACAACAACCAGACATGAGCGAGAGATAATTTTTCTTTCTTTCTTTATTTTCTATTTCAAATAAAGTGACATTTCGAATTTTTTTTTACTGAAAAATGGGGGGTGGATATCCACCCTATCCACCCCCTCCCCCTGTATCCGCCCCTGCTACTAGTTGGCTATAGTAAGTTATACAGTGTTTGCTGAAGAAGACGTATTAAATAACTTGAACAGAGACAGAGTCCTGGTTCCTCCCGTTGCAGAGCTAAATTCCCTAAGTACGCTCTAACAATACTAGTGTTACAAAAATATAAAACATTTGCTTTATTTCCCTCAAAACAAAGGAGGACTCCCTGAAATTTATGCCGTGGGTGCGGCCCGCTTCTGATACCCTGATAAGTCTTTTTTAGTTCAAAACTAATGCGATTTTTTTCGGTTTGTTTATGGCTCACTGTTAACAACTTTTTCTGGTCTCGTCTTTTACAACAAAACAGGTTGGAATCAACTACCAGCCCCCCACAGTTGTTCCTGGTGGAGATCTGGCCAAGGTTCAGCGCGCTGTGTGTATGTTGAGTAACACCACAGCTATCGCTGAGGCCTGGGCCCGTCTGGATCACAAGTTTGATCTGATGTACGCCAAGCGTGCGTTTGTCCACTGGTATGTGGGTGAGGGTATGGAGGAAGGAGAGTTCTCCGAGGCTCGTGAAGATCTTGCTGCCCTGGAGAAGGATTATGAAGAAGTTGGCGTGGATTCCCACGAAGACGAGGATGAAGGAGACGAGTACTGAGTCGGCGAGTGCATGAATCGAAAGCTTTGTGTTGCATGGAAAGGAAGTTTTTTTCTTAGTTAGTAGAGAGATCACGTCTAGTGAGTGAATCAATTCAGCAATATAGAAATAAAGAATAAAGAAAACAATTCTGTCCCAGGTTGTGTACCATCAAATAATTTGATTTTTTTTTTTGTCAAAACGTTTTTCCTTTTAATTTCGTTTCATCGTATGCAGCTGCGTATACTATATTTAGTTTGACTCATCAAATTTCCAAGTTTGAGTTCTGACAGCTAGACAAAACTTTTGACAACTTTACTGGAGGCTTTACCACCAACTTTTCAGGTTCATAGACATGTTTGGGTTTCTATAAAGCTCTGGAAGATCGATTCCACGCATAAATCTCGCCCTAAAAGCCAGATACAACAAATAGCAGATCAAAAGGGCGACACCTTATGGGAAGCATTTAACTTATTTCTTACACACGGAAAACACTTGACCGGGTGGTCATAAAAAATGCCAGGTGGACCAGAAAACACAGACCGTCTCCATGGGATACTAACTCTAAAATAGTATTCGTAAGTGTTTGAACGAGACAAAAAGCGTAGCAACGGAACCCACGCTAAGCATCCTAACCAAAACTAACTTAATATGGTGCGACAGAAACATTAGTCTCCTTCGCAGCTTTTATTTGACGAGCCAAAACAACGGCTGCAACGGAGACTACAGAAACATTTGCCTTGACCTTTATAATTGGCAAAAATAATTCTAGTTCTAGAATTAACAACAAATCAAGTAATTTTACGTCTCCTATAAGACCTGTTAGCAGTCTACTCATTGCATCACTTTGGGCACTATTGGGCGGCAGATAGGTCAGCACTTGCAACTGTCTCGGCGACTCTTCATGGTGCATGCCGAAGAAACGCTCTGTTACTACCACACAATTGTGACTGTTAAAAACTTTTGCTGCCTTTTCAAAAGAGAATTTGCATGGTGAGTTATAGATGCGTCAGTCAGTCAAAATTTGGGACACCATTTGATATCACCTTCATCCTCGTGCCTCTTGGCACATTGGGCCTTGAATACCATTTGATATGCCATTTGAAATTTTTGGCACGCCAACTCTACCTCATCAAGCCATTCGGAGGAGGGGGTGGGTGGGTGGGGGTACTCTTAAATCTATAGACAACGGGTCAAAGCAATGTCCCCAGCCGAGGTAAAGTTTACAACGGACGAATGAAAACAGGACCGGTTCAGATTTGACCGAGTCAGTGAGCAACGTCACGAATGACGCATTTTGAATAATTTTCAAGTTCACCGACTCCATAATCCACCTTAATCTTTCCTAATCTAAACCATCCGAGCTCTTTTTCAATTTATTATAACCAATTTGGTAATTTTCTGCCTTAGTTTTCCGTTATTTTGATGTTTCCTTCGATTTGAAGGTAATTTTGCGCTGATTTTGTACTTAACGTTGTGAACGACATGGTTGTCCTTATCAAGACCCCCTGGGAAGAAATCGTTCACGTACAAGTATAATACTGAAGTACAACTCTATGACGTCAGCAGACTCTTCATTTATCTTTGCTACGCATACCGCAGAACATGCTAAACAGTTTTAACTTAAACAAAGAATGGACTGAGTTTAATTAAACCGATGTTTATATTATGCCTGAAAATCGACTTGCTAACAGAGCAAATAGCTAAGATTTCCATCAAATTTTTCCATGGGCAAAAATTCATTGCATGCAGGCATCACATCGTGATTTGATCGTGACTGACGATGTTAGTTTTCGTTTTTTTATTTGGACTCTGATCTTTTAAGCAACAGAGACAATACGAGGTTATATGTGTACTGGTCCTTTGCCATTATTGTTTCATAATGGGCGCCTTAAAGGCTTCACTCAATATTACACCCCGCCGAAAAAATGTCTGTGTGCTATGATGTGCATGAATCGAGCACGTGGATCCAGCGCTTTGGAAACTTAAAGGAAAATTGGGATATTGTAAGGGGAACAAGATGAGCTGATCAAAGGGAGACTCTAAAAATAATGCCATACATTCCAGTCTCAGGAAAGCAATGACTCAAGATAAAAGACTGCATGTCACTTTCCAAATTTTTGTAGTAGGTCAGATTAAATCGCACAGTAATGAAATTTAAAATCTACGAATTAATTGAATGTTTATTAAACCATGCCGGTATAACAATCAATTTAATCCTTTTAAGAGTGCCAAGGTACACATTGGGTAACGTTTTTTTTTTAACTCCCCTGACCCTTGAGAAAAGTTGATAAACGAATAATACCACATGAAAGTACTGCTCAATAGCATTAACTTGAGTGGTCGAACTATGATGACGTCGTTTCATCTACACAGGCACTAACCACATTGCTGTATAACTCAAGTTTTCAGTTAACGTTTCGTTCAAAGTTTTCTCTTTCTATATTTGCAATTTAACGTTGTTTATAATAATTCCGGTGTAATTACTTTAAGCTAGTCCTCATGTAATCATCTAAGTTCACTGGGTCAGATCACGTGGGCTAGTAGCTTTAAACATTCCGTGTTGACAAGACCAATCCACCCACGCGAATTAATCAACTGAGTGCCTTCAGTCTGAGTTGTCAAATTGAAGTACATCTTTTCCTTGTTTGGGTAAAGGCATAAGTAGGAGACACAAAGATTCAAATTTCTTCGAAATAAATTCTCACACATCAACCTTCTGTTAGTTTTAAACACACAAACTGCCACGTTTCCATACATGTATTGGATCGGTCACCAGAATCACGCAATATTCACGGGCAATTACTTATATAGATTGCTAAGAGTCCACTTATCTCGGGAAACCCATTATACAACCAGTAGTAACAATAAAAATGTGGCCAATATTTTGCGAGTGAAAACGTGAACCGCACAAAGGCTAGCTGACTGATCGACTGCCCCTTGCATCGTGCGGCACCTCTAACGATCAGCCCATCGAAGTGTTTGCAGCGCAAAAGGTTGGTAAGAACTCTCTCTCTAACTTGAACAGTTTTGTTTTAGGAATCCACCTTAGCATTGATTTCCATATGTAGAGATTTTCGCTTCTGCTAAGTGTTACACATAGAAGGTTATTACGGGAGAGAGAAAATGACTTTTTTTTTTCAATGAGTTTAACAAATACTTGATTGTGGTATTGAAGCACGAAGTCCAAGCTAACTACACGCGGTGAGCTCATGTGCCTGGTTTCCTAACTATACCCCGGACTGATGCTTCTAGCCGACCAAACGTTTGACGACTGCAGTTTGTCTGTTAAAGCGGGGTAATGATTGTAATAGTCAACGTAAATTTTCAGGTTTTAATAAGTCTGACCGGTTTTTTGCGTGTGCGTATTTGATCATTTTGTTTAATTTTCCATTTATATTGATCGAGCCAGGAAAACCGCGTGAGCGAATTCGAAGCGGGATCGAGTGTGTATTTTTAGAAATCACGCGTAATACGTCATAGGCCTTGATTACCCTACCCTCCCCTCCCTGCAAATTTCTCACTGTATAAAAACCGTAAACGTTGGTTGTTTCGTCGGAAGTCACCGGCTGCTTGTCATGTTTTTGTTTTAGCGAGTGAGTTTCGACGATGGCTAGCGCTGAAGGGAAAGAAGTCGGTGAAGGTTTTGAAAATCCCATGGAAAAACACGCGCCATCGACCAAACCTTCATCGAGCGATGCTCCTTCGCTGAGGTTCAACGTTAACCAAGTTCATTTAGATCCAAACGAAGACAACGCATCTGATGCAGACGATCTTACCCCTAGAATGAATTTTCCAGAAACAACATCGCCAAATCGTCCACTATCTACACACGAAAGTGACACAATCGGCTATGCGACGCATGATGCAGTACCCATGACTGTGTTCTACCGAAACGACAACTCGCACTCGAACCCCGCGAAGAAGTCGCGACCAACACTACAAGAATTGAGAAAAGGTTTTGAGGAAGACCACGAGCAACAGGTATGGAGCCTATTTCCTGTGTTATATTACATCGCGAGCTTAGTAAATAATTATTTCTGATTATATATTGTCAGGAATTGTTCTATTATAAATGATGCGCACTTGAGAAGAGCTCTTAGCTTATATTTCGCGCGCGAAGGTTTGAAGATTGAAAGTGTAAATGTCTAATTTTCATATCTATTTTTTACGTCGTGGGATTATCTTTAGCGTAAAAAGAATTCTGCTCGTGAATTTTATCGGGTATTTTATTTTGCAATTTTTTGATTTTTTTACCGGACGAGAAAAACTCGGCGAAAAAACGATCGAAGAAAATTGCACACATCGAGTGCTTGTCAATGGAAGCATGTGTCGTTGTCAAGAACAAGATTGTACGATATTTCTGTGGTCGCAGTGTAGCTATATCACCTTTATTGTTTATTCATGATATACAGTATTATACATTTATAAACGAGTCCCATACTCGTTTTAGTTTTCTCTGGCTCTGTAAAATATTGCACAATCAACCTCAAGAAAACAGATTCTTGATTAAAATAATTTTAAGCTTAGGTTAGCTTATGTAAATTATCAAAAAAGTTGTGCTAATAATTTTAAATTTTAAGGTTAATCGCGTCACTGAACCGTAGTTGCTTAAGGAATGTCAATGTCTGGGTCATTTGAAATTATGCTAAGTAGTGACATCTTCCAATATTAATATTCTAACTACCTTTAAAATTCTTTGATATTCTCACTTTAAATTAATTACTTTTCCATGACAGTGTGCCCTTTCTTTAAGACAAAAGACTTTTAATTATTCTTGACTTGTAATTAAGTCATCAATTTAATTGCAGACCACTGTAATATTAATTCATAACCAGTGCTTTACCAAACAAAGAACTGACTGATGGATTCAAACTAATGTAAAATTTGCAAAAAATTTTACAAGTTTCACTTTCCAAAAAAAATTGCATAGAAAAAGAATTTCCAAGTATAAGGCGAGTGTTTCCACTGATAAGAGTGGGAAATGATCCTTCGAAAAAGGGGGATGAATAGGTTTGCAGATCGATGGATTTGGCCTTAAACCTTTTTAGCACATCAGGATAGCGGATTTTTGAAATACAACAAGCGGATTCGTGGATTTTGAAAATGCAGGGGATCGCGATTAGCTGAGAATTTTGGCCTGGATTTCGGACTCTTCGTGTCCAGGAAGTTTGGATCGTGGATACTGAACGAAGTTCAGATCACTTTGATTGATCTTCATTGGCATGTTGGTGCAACTGTCACAAAAACAAGCAATGAAATGAAACTTCTTTAAAAATTGGCAGAAAAAAAAACAGTAATAACTATTATCTACCACCTGTTACCACACAAAGACTTCAAGTAATGCAGTCTAAGATTTGAATGAAAATTGTGGGGATTGATGGATTTGGCCACACCACAGCACAGATTGGCGGATTTGCATACCCCTATTCACCCTCCTCAACAACAATAAAATTACCAATCTTAAGGAATTTTATTCTTACAGTTTTAAATTTTTTGCAACCCCACCTCAGAACCTCGAATTCTTTTGCAAGGCCCAGAACATCTTTGTCTCACAGAATAGATATTAATCTCACCTTCTTGCAAAGTTTTAGTTTTCCTATTCACTACCCTACATATGTTGCGAGTTTTCACAAGTTAATCTTTCTTGTCTTTTTCTAGTCCGTATAGGAACACTTCATGTATTTTCTTGAACAATCAAACAGCGTAAAATTGAGCGTTTTTCCATGTTTCTGTAGAGTTTCAGAAACAAAGCTTTCAGCAGTTCTGGGCATAAATTTTTCTACTGGCTTTTTTCTTAAATAACGTACCAACCTTTTTTGTCCACATCTAGGAAGAGCCTCAAAGTGTTGACAATGTTGAAAATGGTGGCATCGGCAGCGACGAAATTGTTATTCACGCCAAAAAAGACAAGAAGGCCAAGGTTGCTCCCAAGTTTGGATGGCTTAAGGGTGTCATGTTGCGCTGTCTCCTCAATATCTGGGGCGTTATGTTGTACTTGCGACTGACATGGGTGGCTGGACAGGCCGGGATTGGCTGGTCGACTGTTATCATTGTGCTGTCGGCAGTGGTGACAATGTTTACAACATTGTCCATGTCAGCTGTGTGTACCAATGGCGAAGTAAAAGGAGGTAAGCTGTAAACAGTGTTAACCCTTAGAGTAGTTTTCAAAACAGTGTCAAAAAATTCCAAACCAATCATGAGATTACTAAGCGTTAATCATATCCGCTAGGCTACTGACGACCAGCTGTCAGAATCCTGATTTTTTTTAGAAATCCTTCCCCTGGGCCAATAAAAAGGCTAATCGCAAGCAACTTAAGCTAAAGTAGGCTAACTGGAGTGCTATTTCAGGGCTTTGCTCCAAGGGCGCCTGGGTGCCTCAGGTGACTAACTTTTGTCTTTGGGCTACCAGATAATCTTATTTCTTTCATAAAAGCTTTATGCTGGACACCCAAGATCTCATAGTTTGGAACCTTTGGGCTCCTTGTGTAATTTTTCGTAGAGCACAGCCTTGTATTTAGGGTAACCCGAGTGCTGTGTAGTATGTATTATATGAACTGAGTGTTGGGTAGTATAATATGTCTTTAGCTGTCACACTACATATTGGACTGAGTGCAGAAAAGTCAGGGGACAAGTTATGATGATTTGTAAAATTAAAATGTTAGTCATCAAAATTAACTTTCCTTTTTTATTCCTGACCAAGTTTTCTATTAAAACTAAAAATGTTAGTTGTATTCTACTAAATTTATCAAGGTACTGTTGCAAAGTTAAGTTCATGCTACAGTCAACTCTCGCCTTGTGGACACCCCGCTATTGCGGACACTTGCTATTACGGACAAAATCCAGATCCCCGACGAAAGAGGTTTGACTGGAAATGACTCTCGCTATTACGGACTCTCGCTATAACGAACACTAAACGATGCCCTGGGCGTGTTCGCTATAACAAGAGTTGACTGTACAATGTATCATGTTTATTAATGTGTCATTTTCTTGTCCTCAGGTGGTGCATACTATTTGATTTCCCGCAGTCTCGGCCCAGAGTTTGGCGGCTCCATTGGTTTAATCTTTTCTGTTGCTAATGCCGTAGCTGTTGCTTTGTATGTTGTTGGTTTTGCCGAAACTGTGAAAGACCTAATCAAAGAGAACGGTGGTGATGTGGAGGTGCTTGGCGAACTCAACATCATAC
This sequence comes from Oculina patagonica, assembly GCF_052425735.1. Lineage (NCBI taxonomy): Eukaryota > Metazoa > Cnidaria > Anthozoa > Scleractinia > Oculinidae > Oculina > Oculina patagonica. The sequence continues at coordinate 31,896,452 of NC_135764.1, read as the reverse complement.
GCATTGTCGGCATTCTAACAGTGATTCTGTTACTATGTGTAACCCTTGTTGGCTTGGAGTGGGTCGTGCGCACTCAGATGTTTCTTCTCTGTATCCTGCTCGTCTCTATTGTCGATGTCATTATTGGCACTTTCATGGGGCCACAAAATGACAAAAGTAGTGCAAGGGGATTCATTGGCTTGGATCTCAACCTGTTCAAGGAAAACTTTGGGCCGGCTTATCGCGAGGGTGAAAATTTCTTTTCCGTATTTGCAGTGTTTTTCCCAGCAGCCACTGGTATCTTGGCAGGGGTAAACATCTCTGGGGATCTGAAGGATGCGCAGAAAGGAATTCCCAAGGGAACCTTGTGGGCCATTTTGATCAGTACCATTGTATATGTGCTTCTTGATTGGCTGGCTGCCGCTTGTGTCTTGCGGGATGCTTCTGGAGTGATTTTAGCTGCAGCTGTTAATCAAACAATGAATGCGACAAGTGCTCCTCCACATCAGTGTGCCGCTGACTTTTCCTGCGAGTATGGGCTTATGAATGATTTCCAGGTATGCTTAACAAAATCAATCTTATTCTGCCAAAATGTGAAATCCATTGTTTAAATGATATTTTTTTTTTACTTTTTTCATAGTAGAAAGACTTACCCTAACAACATCTAAGGGACTTGTGGCTAATTGTTTTACATGCGTCTTAAATGTAAAACAAAGAAACAGTCTGAACTAATTATAATGAGTGTTTGCTAAAATTGCCCTAAAGAAGATTAATTTGAAAATAGCTCCTAACTGTTGAAATTTGAAATAACCTCCCAGCCAAGTTGATCCGAAAAGTGTTTTCTACAAAAGCACCTTGATCTTTTATCTGTTATAAGTGGCAAAAAAAAAAAAAAAAAAAAAAAAAATTTTTTTTTTTCGCCTCTTCCGCTCGTTTTTGGCGTTTGTTTGGTTTTTGGGGGTTGCTTTTGTTTCGGGGTTTTGTTTTGTTTTTTCGGGTTTTAGTACATGCCATTATAAGTGGCCACTGAAACTTGACGTGGTATGTCTGAAAAGCTCTGATAATGCAAGGTAGCTTTTACTCATTGTTATTGTTTGTACGCATTTGATCCTCTGTTATATGTTATCCAATGTGAGCCATTAAATATTATTTTTAAAGCCTGCAATGTGTGCAATTATCTATGCAGCTATACTCCCTGCACGCATTACTTACCGTAATATGTATGATGCAAATTCATAGTAAGTTGGTACATTGACAGAGGTTGTAAAACCTTTTAAAAAAGTGTCTTACATTTGTCCAGCTTGTTGAGATCACCTTAGGCTAAAAGTGAAGAAACTTCTTTTGCATTCATCAAGAAAATGCAAACTTAAGGAAATTAATGTTGAATGAGTGTCTTTATATCAGATAAAGACACAGCTAAATTTCATGTCCAATTTTGTTGGCAAAAATAACCCAAACTCTAAATGTCAGTGCAAGAATGAAAAGATCTGCATCTGGTCAAGCCATTCAATAAACTCGTAGTTTGTGCTTTATCAAGTCTTAAAAACTCGGCTGCGCCTCGACTGAACCTTGTGTTTTAAACTTGATAAAGCACTCCTGCTGGTTTATTAAACATTACAAAAACTTAAATAAGGTATCATACAATATTCTTTCTTTTCTTTAAAGGTTATGGAGAAAATTGCAGCATGGGGACCAATAGTTACTGGAGGTATCTTTGCAGCCACTCTCTCTTCCGCCTTGGCTAGTTTAGTTGGAGCACCAAAGACTTTTCAGGCTCTTTGCAAGGACAACATCTTTCCTGGAATCCATTACTTTGGTACTGGGGTGAGTATTCAACTGAAATGCATGACAGTCATGGCAAGATTGTTTTACCACTATTCTTGAGCCATTGTATTTTAGTGTAGTGCCGTTTCTTTACTCTCTTTAGTTCTGTGTGTAGCATTCTGTGCAGAGCTTTTCAAAGTCTTCTGCATAGTCCTTTATTATGCATGAATGGGAGACGCAGTGGACTTATGGTTAGCACGCTAGACTCCAGATGGAGCAGTCTGGGTTCGAGCCAGGGCTCAAGACTAACGGCAGCCAACTGGCCAAAGGCTACTAAAATTTAGGTTTTGGCTACCAGGTTTGGCATTCCTACTAGCCATTTGTCTAGTGAAAAACTCGGAAAAGTCAACTGTTTTTGATAGAAATCAATATACCTGACTAGTGAAAAATTACTTTTGGCTAGTAAAATCTGACATGTCACTAGCCAGTAAACCAGTGAGTTCACAAGTTAGTCTCAAGCCCTGTCGAGCCCTGGCTGAGGTCACTCCATTGTGTTCTTGGGCAAGACACTTTTAATTACTCTTGTAAAGCCTCTCTCCACCCAAGTGTATAAATGGATACCAAATGTTTGGGTCACCTGACCTCAGATACATTTTGTTTTTTTCTTCATGATCAAACTTTGGCTTTGCTCTCTTGACAGGTGGGGCCTGGTGACGAGCCTCGTAGAGGATACATCCTTACATTTCTCATCGCCGGAGCCTTCATTGCCATCGGAGAGCTGAATGTCATTGCGCCAGTCATTTCAAACTTCTTCCTCATGTCATATGCACTCATTAATTATGCAGTGTTTGCAGCGTCGCTTGGCAAATCCCCAGGATGGAGACCCTCATTCAAGTACTATAACATGTGGGTTTCCCTGATGGGGGCTCTGGTGTGTATTGTGATCATGTTCCTCATCAACTGGTGGGCCGCCCTGGTGACTATTGTTATCATCATCGCATTGTACAAATATGTGGATTACAAGAAACCTGAGGTGGGTTTTTATTCTCTCGTTTTAATTGTTAAAACCACCTTATAGAGTATAAGAGTATAGTAAGCAAAGTACTGCTGCTCAATAGCTTTCATTTGAATGGTCACACATAAGGGTTTTACCTACATAGTTTAACGTTCAAACCACCATATACAGCATACACTGTACATGTAAAACAAATTAATAGTTCAACATGACAGTTTTGCTTAGCAGCTTTCATTTGAATGGTCATACAATGCGGTTTTTATCTACAGACTTAACAGTTAGAACCACCTTGTACAGCATAATAAACAGTACCACATGAAAGTACTGCTCAATAGTTTCATTTGAATGGTCACACACTAGTATTTCACCCACAGATTAAAAAAATAGAACCACCTTGTACAGCATAATAAACAGTACCCCATGAAAGTACTGCTCAATAGCTTTCATTTGAATGGTCACACACTAGGATTCCACCCACAGATTAAAAAAATAGAACCACCTTGTACAGCATAATAAACAGTACCACATAAAAAAACCAAACAATAGCTTTCATTTCAATGGTCACACACTAGGTTTTCAACCACAGACTTAAAAGTTAAAACCACCTTGTACAGTATAATAAACAGTACCCCTCTGGTCCACACAGCGGTCAAACGCAGCACGCGTGCGTAGTTCCTGTGTTATTCCCGCCAAACTTTTCCATACAAAGTCTTAAATTTTTCGAAAACTTTCGCTTTAAAGGCAAAAGTAAACGCCGTCCCTGGAAAGTTAAGGTTTATACGCCGCTTATGGATTGGAAATTTGATAATTCATCTTCACTGAGTGTCCCAGCTTGAACTTTTCTTTCACCGTACTATTTCTTTAACAACTTCTTACAAAAGTTTGCCCACTTTCAAGATGAAAGTTCGAGGCGGTGAAGACCGGATGTGACGTCAATTTTTGCGTTTGACCGCTGTGAACCACTGGTCACACTCTAGGGTTTCACTCACTTTATTTGCACAGCAGTTTGGTTTTTAAAAGAACATTTTGCACTAAAATTTCTGAGGTCTAACAGAGCCATTACATGTAGTTTTTTAAAACTCTGTTATAGGTCAACTGGGGTTCATCTGCGCAGGCGTATACTTACATCCGGGCACTTCGCTTCACCTACCGCCTCAACGCTGTTGAAGAACACGTGAAGAACTTTCGTCCCCAGTGCCTCGTGCTAACTGGCTCTCCCAAATCCCGACCTGACCTTGTTCACTTGGTGTCACACATCACCCGTAACAGAGGTTTGATGGTTTGCGGTCAAGTCAAGATTGGTCCATTTGGAACTGTGTCGGGTTATGAGGACAGTTGGTTAAAACAGAACAAAATAAGAGCATTCCATACTATTTGTTCAGGTAAAATTGAGTTACTTTAAGAAAGCTTGCAGAAGCTTATAAGGTGATAATAGTTTTCTTTTACAGCAGTCGCCTAACTGGCGTGGTATCTACATTAACGAAGGGCCCACTCTCAAATAAACGCATCATATCTGATAAACGCTACCCCCTGAAGTGTAAAGCTTGTATCAGACGCCCCTTGTTATAAACGCCCGTGTCTCACGACTAATAGACGCCCTCCGAGAATCACCTTAAAACCAAGGTAAAGCTTCATAGATTAAAATCGCGCAATTAATTCAGTTTTTTGCTTGACTGGAACATCGAAGAGGCCAACGATGCCAACATTGTGGACTCCGATGACGATAAAAACATCGCTATCGAACTATGAACGACGTAACCCGGCTTGCATCAGCACAGAATGGATTAGTCTCCTCCCACAAGTTCTAGCTCCACGAGCGAATTACGCGTCTAATTTGTTGTGGACGTTGTTACACTTAAAAGTGAAATAGATGCGATCTCTAATAAACGCGTCGTATCTATATATCGCCCCCTCTACGAACCCTAAAATTTAATAGACGCCCAGGCGTTTATTAGATCATTTACCCCTTTTATCAACAATTCTTACCTAAACTAGCGTTGATAAGTAGCCAGGAATAAAGTTGTTGTTGTAGAGTATTGGTGTTCTGTTTTAATCTCACCCTAGCACCCAATTTCCGTGAGGGAGTCCGCGTCATGCTGCAGACGGTAGGCCTGGGTAAGATGAAACCCAACACGGTGGTGCTCGGTTATAAGCGAGACTGGAAGAAGCTTCTGAAAAGCGCGAAAGGAAGACAGGACGTGGAGGAATATGTGAACGTCGTTCACGATGCCTTTGAACTGGACTTTGGCGTTGCGATTCTGCGGGTTAGAGGCGAGATCGACTTGAACGAGTGGAGTGTATTCGAGGGGGAAGACTGGCTTGCTGAGGAAGAAGAAGGAGAAGTTTTATCTGATGTGGATTTGAGTGAGAAGGTGGATGGCGAGGGTGTTGTTTCTTCGGAGAGTCAGAGCGAGAGTAACCCAAGAGTGTTCCTTGTTGAAAGATTAAACAGCGAAGACCAAATTGCCAGACCCGAGGAGAATGCCAAGAGACAAGCAAGTTTCGAAGAGTACCAGTTAGAGGCGATCAAAGCAAAACCTGAATTGGGCGAAGATGAGACGAGCGATGAAGCTAAGAAGTTGGTCACGGACCGAGTCGACGTGAAAGATGCTGCCACGAGCAAAGGCGATGAAGAAAGTCCAAATGTAGTGAAAAAAGGCAAGTTTAAAGTAACAGTCAGCAAACCGCCAAACGAAGAAGAAGATGAATCAGAGGATAAAGTAGACGAGACAACGAAGCTTACAGAGCGCGTCGAGCCGCAGAAACCAGTGGAGGTGGTGCAAGAAGATGCGTTCAAAGAGAAACCCAAAGGAACCATTGATGTGTGGTGGCTGTTTGATGATGGCGGCTTGACCATCCTCATACCGTACTTGCTGTCAATTCACAGCTACTGGAAGGACTGCAAGTTGAGAATCTTCACGCCCGCCTCGACTCACGCGCTCAAGAGCAACGAGCTGAGAATGGCGAACCTGTTGAAAAGGTTTCGCATCGACTTCACCAGCGTGGTGGAGGTTGAGGGAATCAATGTGCAACCCTCAAGCACTAGCATGCACAACTTCCTGAAACTGCCAGTCAAGGATGAATTCCCAGACATAAGAACTCTGGAGAAAGACAGGAAGACCATGCGTAATATTCGTCTCGGGGAATTGATCCGTCAACATTCCAACGATGCCAAACTGATCGTTATCACCTTGCCCGTCCCGAAAGTTGAGATGACGTCACCGCTCTTGTACATGAGCTGGCTGGAGGTGTTGTCAGCGGCTTCTCCACCTGTCCTAATGGTCCGTGGTAATCAGCAGAGCGTTTTGACCTTCTACAGCTAGTCCAGTTTGTATATGCTTTAGTTACATGTAGGTGTCATTCCCTCCTTGTAGAATCAGTTGACGTTTAGCTTCTCCAGGGATTTACGCCCGCTTTCAGTGCTACGTGCATAGCCATCTTTCTACATCCATCTTTGGACATCGTCTTTCTACGTTCTGTTTGAAATGAGCAAATCAAAACCGATCCATACCGGGATTGGTTTCATGCAAATGAGCCCACAAGTTCAGAAGGTCATGCTAGTGGGCTGTGATTGGCGGATTTTGATCTGTCTTGTTTGTTTAGCACGTCGAAAGATGGATGTCGATAGAAAGCCGCTCAGTATACACGTAATACTGAAAGCGGGTGTAAAGTAGACCCCATTAGTTGTTCTTGACTGACGGTAGAATTTAAAATTTAGCACCATGTATAAAAAGGTTTTGGTTATACAACATACCATCTGAGTGGTTGCATAGTTGGTTTAGAAGTATAGTTTATAAAACGTGTGGAAGTTTGCGCGTGCATTTTCTACTTCTGAGATTTTAAGAACCTTTTGTATAATTATACTACTACTGTATATGCTAAGTCGTAGGATATGTACTAAATTTTTAATTATTTAATACCACATGAAAAGAATACGATGACTAGCATTTTTGTGGGAGGGGTGGGTGGGAAGTTGAAGGGTAGTTAAAAGTGGGGAGTAGGGATTTAAAATGTGTGTTTGGGAAGGAGCCCATGACCTGGTTTGGGTAATTTACCGCATAATCTTAAAGCAAATTAGTGAATTTAAATTTAATGTTCTGCGGGGCAGAACTATTATTTGTTATAACATAACAACGCTAAGCTGAGAATATTTAATTTTATTTAAAGGATATAAAAACCAGTAACGTAATTCTATCTTGCGATATTGCATGGAAAGCGTAAGCGATGAGATGTAACTTTGCAAGTTAACTGGAGTTGCTTAAAATTGTATGAAGATCGTTTGGTTGTAATGTTAAATTTGTACTCCAAAACGGAAATTCCTCACGTAAAGAGGGAAAATGGAGTTAAATTGTGGTACCGATTGGAACTGTTATTATGAAATTATACTAAGTGACAGAACTCAAGTGAAGTCATGCAAAAATGATATGGTAATAATATAGAACACTTTCGTTACGTAGATTAGTTTAAATTTCTTTAAAGTACAATGATTTGTTGGTTGTTGAGATTTTGAAAGATTACCGAAGAGTTGAATGAAATTTGCACAAAATTTCAAGATTACACTTTTAAGGATATAAAATTGTTAATGCGTGTTACATTTGTGAGTTTGTGTGCAAAGTCGTCAGGATTATCTGGAATATAATACCAAAAGTTGTTAAGTAAACTCCAAGAATACTACGCAACGTTTCAAACTGGAAATATTTAATTTGACAATTTTTAATTTTAAAATTTATCTTACTAAACTGTTAAAGCACTAAACTTTTTTAATTTGCACCGGTTTTTGTTTCTAGTGTGTGACTTGAACTGTATAAAACTGGGTTCCTGTTTTTCCGCGCCTACCGGCGTTTACGTGTTTTCCTGCGCTTTCGGGTGTTAACGTGTTTTAACGCGCTTGCCGGCAACAAGTGTGAAGACAAAAAGATGTTTGTAGTTTGGTTCCTTTTTCCACCGTTGTGCACATAGTTGTTAAAATTAGTGTAAATATGTAGAGTCCGTTTACAATCTTTACATTTAACTTTATAAGCCTGCGTAATTACAACTCTGATATATCTGTGAATAGGAACTTTCTTCGTGCAAATAGATGGTAGTGAAATATGCCATTTTTTTAAACCGGCTTATATAGTCGAGTGTAAACAGGCCAGCAACGTGTTATTTACTAAACGACTACTATTTACTTATTTACAAGCACAAAGGAATGTAAACAAGTTCAATTATTTAGCACCTTCGGTATAATTATTTAAGTGGTGTGTTTACCGTATTTATTCAATTAAGCGCCCTGGGCGCTTATTAAATTTTTGGACCTTGAGAGTGGGCGCTTATTCGAGGCTGGGCGCTTATTAAATTTTCGCGATTTTCAACAAAAAGAAGTCTATTTTTGTAACAAAACAAAGCAAAATTTTGACTGTTCATTGAAAATTTTTGAAAAATAGTAAGAAAACTCGTTCATGAGGGAAGTCTTCTTAGTAGAACTTAGTCACTTTCAATAATCAATACTCCTCTTGTGCACTTCAGTTTCTTGAAGGGTGAGGGGTGGGCGCTTATTCGAGGCTGGGCGCTTATTAACTTTTCCTACCTTCAGGGTGGGCGCTTATTCGAGGTGGGCGCTTATTCGAGGTTGGGCGCTTAATCGAATAAATACGGTATTAATGCATGGATTTTTTTTAGCAAAACACCGCGTTAAATATCGTTTTTGATATGAAAAGAACAATTTTCTTTGAGAATTAATACAGCAAAATGTATTGCGACGCTGTCACTTATTTAGGTTTTGATTGACATGTTTATGTTGGCTTCCCCATTGTTCAATTCACCAATTAAATTGCAAGTTCGATAATTTTGCGCGCGCGGCCCTCTGTTCTGATTGGCTAAAAAGCTGGTAAACCAACAAAAGGCTGTCAAAACTTTAACGAGTGGCAGTGTCGCCATCCCGAGAATTTAATCTCGGCATGCGTCGATCTCCTAGGTAACAGTTACCAGAGAGAGGACCAGGGATGTTATTTATAGCAGAACGTAAAAGTTAACGATCAAGTCCAAATGCTTTAATGTTAGAATTTTTGCGCAAGAAGGCGAAATGCCGTCTTATTGATGACTTTTATGACTACACTTTGAGGATTGTATCTTTTTATATCAAGTTTTGTAGTTTTTCAGTACTGTGTTCGTTTATACGCGAATAAAGGTTTCCAGTTTGATAAACAGTTTGCTCTGATTCACTGAGGTTTAGAAGGAGTCGTAGGGGCAATAAAGCCCCTCAATATATTAAAATTCTAACAGCTCCGAGGGTTCGGGAAATAAAACTTTAGTATCTATTAGGATCGAGGGATAAAATTTATGTTTTCTTTTGCTTTATTCTGGTAAACCTCTGGACCAAGTCCTGAAATTCTCAGGAAGTTGAAGTTGGCCTATTTAAATAGTCTAAATACGTGGCAACTTATGAAAAATACCCACCCCTAACCCTTAGAAGGGAATCCTGCTCTGAGGATAAACAACGTGGTCTCAGCTTTGAAGTTAGTATTGACAAGGGCGAAAATTTTCACCCTGCGTTGACTTGATTCGCACGTGCTTTGGCTACAGGCCCGACCATCGTGTCCTAAGCAACTTTCCACCTGTTTTATTTTGCTTACAAGTTGAACACTATCCCACTGGCAGTCTTACTACAGCAGTTTTTCAAGGATAGTTTTGGGGTGCGTATTCGGAAAGCGCGAAAGGCGAGTGCCTTTCCACGTTTCCCAAACGCGCTCCAAAACTACACAGGCGCCTGCAGGCCCGTAGGGTGGATTCTATTGAGGGGGGTCCTTTTATTTTTTGGGAGGTAGCCTCTAGCGGGATCTGGGGGCATGCCCCCAGGAAATTTTGCAAATTTAGGTTCTCTTAAGTGCAATTTTCTTGCATTTTGACATCATTTCTGAGGTGGAATGCATTTTCCTTTAATATTAGCTCTTCGGAAAGTCGAAAAAAATTTAGGGGGTTCGTTCGAACCCCTCGAACCCCCCACCCTACGGGTCTGGCCTGAGACCGGCGTCTAGCAAAGAACAACAGCACAGAGAAGACAAGTTTTATAAGGCCAGTTGAGTACACAAGAATGTTAGCCCAATGGTAAGTGAGTTTTGAACAGCAACAAAACATAAGAAACAGCAGACTCCTTGCCCTTCAAAGAACAACTTGATACTCCATAGCCCGTAAGCAGGCTCACGTTCAGGATCACGCGGGCAAGCAGCAAAGCCGAGAGAACGCTTTTTCGAGCTTTTTGTCGCATGCTCATGCTCGCTAACCTGCGTTGCAGACGAACTAAATCGAAACTAAACCCCGGGGTTGAGTTCGTATGCAACGGCAGGCTAATGATGCTCGCAGACTAGCTTCAGTTCCTTGCGTTTTTCTTTACTCCTCTTTTTTCGCGAGTACAAAACTTGCTGGGGCGGACCCAGGATTTCGAGAAGGAAGGTTCGAACAAATGGACCGCCGAAGGCGCGCCCATCTGTGGGGGTCCGGGGGCATGCTCCGCCGGGAAATTTTGAAATTTAGGTCCTCGGAAATGCGATTTCCAGCGTTTTGAGGGATGATTGTGGACAGTTTAATACCTCAACAAACCATCTATTTTTAAAGCTATTTTATTAAACAAGGACTACGTTTAAGTCTTTACAATAATCAACTGACACCTACAAAATGAAACTAAAATCACTGTAATATATTTGTCTTCGCTATTTAATGTGTTCTAAAAAGTCACGCTTAAGATTCCTCAAAAATGGGATTAACGAGTAGCATTCTACGAGGTTGTTCTTCGGCTAATTTCGGAACTATAGCATCGTAATCGACAGGCTTTTCATAATTTGAACAAAAACAAATTGAGTTTCTTCGAAGCTGTAAGGCAGGTTGAAGCGCGTCTGGTTTGTCCGTCTCTGATTGCCATTTTCTCATCCAACGATCATATTCAATGTCGAGAGTCTGTGGGCTTGGGATATCTGACATATACATCTCGGAGACTACAGCAATGTCTACATTTTTGCCAGCATCAATGGAAGGAAGCGCTTATATGAAACAAATTTTAGACTGGCATTTTGTTTCGTTCACTTATGTTCTTTCGTCAGAAACCGCTCGTGTTAGAATGTTTTTTCTTTCAGTTTAGGGGGTTCGACCGAACCACCCGAACCACCCCTGGATCCGCCCCAGACTTGTGCGCATCTATCCCCTCAAGAGTGCTAAAGGACCTGCCCCTAAAGCATGATCAGCTAGCTATGTTTGCATGATTTGACTGCGGCTCCTCGCGCGTTCCTCGCGCGCGGCGCTCGCGCTCAGGGCTCCAGTCTCTCGCGGTTGACTTCCTATCAGGCTGTGCGCACGCCAGTATATTCCTTTCCCATCGCTCGAACAGCACACAGCATCTTCACTGCAAGGTAGTTGGTTGTATCTTCTTCCATCGCTTAGATTTAAACTCAGTTTAGGCATTGAATACTTTTAAGGTGTACTCTAGGAACACTTTTTCACGACAAGCTTATTATTACTGGAAAAGTGTGCACATTTCGTTCGATATTTTGACATGTTTGGGTGTTTATGTTGCAGATGACACCTGCAGTAGAAAACCCTCCGGCCGAAGAAGAGGCGAATGCTGAAGGTAGGAGACGTTTTTCTTTCTTGAAAATATAATAATTGTAAGTGTTGATACTTATAAATTTAACTTCTACAGCGTTTTAGACTGGAAATTTTGCCGAGAATTTTCCCTGGTATTATTTTTGACAGTGACGCAATTTGCAGGGTTGGAAATCATGGCTACACCTTGACATGAGAAAAAAATTGTAGTCACATTGCCAACGCCTTGATATAGTTATTCCTTATTCTAAAACGTATTTCTGCACTGCTGCTTACTTGGATAAAGAAACAGTAAACATACGAACTGATAAGTTTATCTACCGAAGCATGTCACAATGTCATGCGAACGCACGTGCTACAGATTAAAATTATAAATTTATTTGCATCCATTTGTTTAAAATTCTCGTCTCTATTAAAGGTTGAAGAATGAACAGTGCTTCATCAAAATTACTTGGCATTGTTTCTAGAATAGCTGAGGCCCCTTTCTGTAACTGTTTACCCAAAGAATTTATGAGTATCTGTGTATCATGGATTACACTGTATGTAGGGTTTTCCCTGTGGTCTTATTGGGAGACAGAAATATGAAATGAATGTTCTCTATGAGAAAATTAGTCCTGTGTTTGTGCAAGTAGTTCCTATTGTTTAGGACTTCTAATATGATTGCTATAAAGTCCCCCATTGATAAACTTGGCAACTTAGCATGTTTTGATGGCTGTTTTGGCCAGTACACTGTATTTCGACAAATGGCAACTTAAAAAAAAACAAACAAAACTGCAAGGCTAATCATGCTATGTGAAAAGTAAACTCTGTGAGACACCAACACAACTAGAACCGATACAGCAGGATGGCAAGCACAACTTCGAATATCAGAATTTTTTAGCCCTGTTTTCTATGGTAGCTAAGATACCCTCAAAACAAAGGAAGCAGCCGAGCATTCTGTAATGTCAGTTTGTATTTGTAACAGTTATTTCAGGCACAGAAAGTGACAGTGATGATGAATTACCAGAACTCGAGGAAGGAGATGCTGGTCAGCCAACTATTTCAAGCGATGTTGCTGCCGCTGCTGGATTAACAGAAGAACCAGTCAGCAAAGCTAGACAAAGCCGAGGCGAAAAAAAGGCCCGGAAAGCAATGTCAAAACTTGGACTTAAAAGTATTGCAGGAGTTAACAGAGTAACAATAAGAAAATCCAAAAATATACTGTTTGTTATAAACAAACCCGACGTTTACAAGAGTCCAGCTTCAGACACTTACATTGTGTTTGGTGAGGCAAAGGTATGTGCAGTACAAATGTTATGTTTTTGTTTAGGCTATGTCCGTAGTAGTGGGAGTTATTTTCAGTAATTCTTATTCACCAGGACTTCAACTCCTGTCCGTAATAACAGGGTGTCCATAATAGCGAGATGTCCACAAGGCGGGAGTTAATTGTTTGGAGAAATTAAAAGAAAAAATATTGAGAACCTTTTGATATTGCCGTTGTTTGTCATATCCGGATCCTACACTCTTTCTTTTCTGGAGGGAATGTACAATGTAAAAATGTGTAGGTGAAAACAACAGCAAGTATTACATAAACTCAATAAAACATTGTTAGGTCGCAAGAGATTCAGTAAGGTTTGCAACAGGTGGGCATCAGGGTTTTGCACCCAGGCAAAGTATCAGTAAGACCCTACCCTCTTTGTTTATTTGAAGTAGGTTGAAATGTTGTTAAGATGCAAAGTTGTGTTCACAGCAAGTCAATGTGCCCGGTGTCTGCCCCTTAATGAAACCCCTGTTGGTCGTCTTGCTTACAATGTAGTTACTGTTAAAGTAGCAATGTGCCCAATGACGATAAAGATGCCTTATGGTGAGGAGTGTCTGCCTGACTTGAAAGCCAGCTTTCTTATGTTTGTGTTTGTTGTGAATATATGTTAACACCGCATACATTGTACATTCCTGTGTTGTGTAACACCCACACATGGCTGGATGGTCAGGTACGATGGTGTCCACTGATCTAAAGATTATGAGAGCTGAGGGCACAATAGTCACAATAACAATAGCCTGAGGGGGACTATTGCTTTTAATTTTTTTCTGGTTCATTCTAAGAAAACATCTTATTGTATTTCCTGCAGATTGAAGATTTGAGCCAGCAAGCCCAAGTACAGGTAAGCCTGTGAATATTGATCACCTTTTCCATCCCCCCTTTTCTTGATTTACTGAAGAAGGGTTAATTCACAGGCTACATGAGTGAACCAATTTGAAAATAGACAGTTTAGAGTAAACAGGATCTTCCCTTTGCTGCTGAAGTATTGTGCAACTGAAGCCAACCCAGACTTGATCTCTACATCCCTTCTTTAGATATGGATTCTTATTTGATCACAACTTTTTTCTGGTGATGAGTTACTTCTCTAAAAAAGATGTTGTAAATGTCCAAAGCTCTTTCCTTTGGGAATTGGTGTACATTAAAATGTCAATTTTTTTTAAACCACTTCATATGCAAATAGTCATCTAACACAGAAACTTTCAACACTTCAGGCCGCTGAAAAATTCAAGGCACCCCAGCCAGCTCCTGTCATCCAGGAAGCAAAGGCAGCTACGATCGAACAAGAAGAAGAATCTGAAGAGGAAGAGGTTTGTGGAGCAACTTAAACAGTTTGATGATAAACTTCTCAGCAATACTCCAGTATAGTTGGTTGCATCATGAACATGTCATGAAGAAAAACACGGTTTAACTTGGGCAGGAGGTCACACGATAAAACTGCATGGCTGGAAGGGCAGGCATAATGGCTCCACAGACCCAGTCTGCATGACTGCTGCAATGTGCCACTGACCAGCACTAGTTCCAGTCTAACTTGGCCTAAATTCCATTCCAGCATTGGTTTGGGTCTTACTTAGCTTAAATAAATTAAGCCACATAAAAACAAAGCTTGATCTGAGTAATGTTGCATGATTTGTCATCAAACATTTGAAGTTTGGCAGATCATTATGTGAACTTTTGCACCAAAAATACATCATGCCCACAATGAACAGAAACAAATTCAGCCACTGTTCAGTACTGAGTTAGTATTGTCACACTGCCATCAAACATAGTTGTGCCAGGCTGAAGGAGAAAGAAACAAAATAGATTGAAATCCACTTATCAGAACCCATGGATATTAAGTAAACTTTTTTGTATACTGAGGAGTATAGTGAGTGAGATTATTGATGGCAGCATTGAGTTTTGAACTACAGAGGATGGCAGATTACTGAAAATCACTAACTTGAATTATAGGTTGATGACAGCAAGGTAGAAGAAAAAGATATCGAACTCGTTAGGCAGCAAGCTAATGTCTCAAGATCTAAGGTGAGTCCTCATCTAATAACACCAGTTGTACATAGTGCCTGAAAGTGAATTTTATGTAGTAAAAATAAATGTTCTAAATTTATTGCCAACGAGACAGCCGAGCCAAGAGGCGAGGCTGTCAAGGCGGCAGAATCATAGAGCCGTGTGCTTATGAGTGTATAGGCAGAGAAAATCTTAAGTTCTGCGTAAGGGACTTGTTTTTGACCATATTTGGGTGTAAGTAAATCCCATATTTGGGTTGAATTGTTCTTCCCAACTGGTTCCCAG
>NC_135764.1:31865931-31881034 GCF_052425735.1 Oculina patagonica | reverse complement strand
TTAATGCATGGATTTTTTTTAGCAAAACACCGCGTTAAATATCGTTTTTGATATGAAAAGAACAATTTTCTTTGAGAATTAATACAGCAAAATGTATTGCGACGCTGTCACTTATGTAGGTTTTGATTGACATGTTTATGTTGGCTTCCCCATTGTTCAATTCACCAATTAAAATTGCAAGTTCGATAAATTGCGCGCGCGGCCCTCTGTTCTGATTGGCTAAAAAGCTGGTAAACCAACAAAAGGCTGTCAAAACTTTAACGATTGGCAGTGTCGCCATCCCGAGAATTTAATCTCGGCATGCGTCGATCTCCTAGGTAACAGTTACCATAGAGAAGACCAGGGAAGTTATTTATAGCAGAACGTAAAAGTTAACGATCAAGTTCAAATGCTTTAATGTTAAATTTTTGCACAAGAAGGCGAAATGCCGTCTTATTGATGACTTTTATGACTACACTTTGAGGATTGTATCTTTTTATATCAAGTTTTGTAGTTTTTCAGTACTGTGTTCGTTTATACGTGAATAAAGGTTTCCAGTTTGATAAACAGTTTGCTCTGATTTACTGAGGTTGAGAAGGAGTCATGGGCAATAAGCCTTCCTCAATATATTAAATTTCTAACAGCTCCGAGGGTTCGGGAAATAAAACTTAAGTATCTATGGGGATTGAGAGATAAAATTAATGTTTTCTTTTGCTTTATTCTGGTAAACCTCTGGACCAAGTCCTGAAAATAGCCCCTAGAATCGAAAGGAATCCTGCTCGGAGGAAAAAGATCATGGCCTCAGCTTTGAACATAGTATCATGATGACAAGGGCGAAAATTTTTCACCCTGCGTTGACTTGATTCGCACGTGCTTTGGCTACAGGCCCGACCATCGTGTCCCAAACAACTTTCCATCGGTTTTATTTTGCTTACAAGTTGGACACTATCCCACTGACAGTCCTATCACAGCAGTTTTCAAGGTCAGTCCCATTCTCATTTCCAGTATCGCAAAGCCGTCCATTACAAGGCTGTTCAAGCCGGGACTTCTATGCTTGTGAGTCAGCAATAGTTTCTGTAAGACAATAGAAAACAGTTGCCTGGAAAATCTTCCATTAATGAATTGCGCGTATTTACATTGTTCATTGTTGCACAGTTTTCCTCGTTGCTGAAGCGTCAAGCAAAGAACAACAGCACAGCGAAAACAAGTGAACAAGAATGTTAGCCCAACATGATATACGTATGTGAGTTTTGGACAGTAACAAAACGTAGGAAACAGCAGACTGTGGAGGGGGATAGGGTCGGGGGAGCCCGGGTAAAAAAGGGGCGCGAAGCGGGAGAAGGGAGGGCTAGCTAGAGCTGGAAGAGCGATTCCTAAGGTGGCGGTAACTGGGATAAAACGAGTAAAATTCGCAACATTTCGTTATATTTCGCAATAGATATGGGACAAAGAAGAGGGGCGGGAAAGAAGAGGGGCGCCCCCGAAAGGGGCGGGAGGCGGGAGTAAAAATTACGGAAAGTGGGAGTAAAAGGCATAGGAGGACGGAGGTGGGAGGCGGGATGTTCAGACCCCCTGTCTCCCTCCACGGGCCTTGTCCTCCGAAGTAGTTGCATCGGGAATGTGGGTAAGAACATGGAGAAACTTGATGCTCCAAAGCCCGTGAGCAGGCTTACGTCTAGGATCACGCGGGCGAGCAGCGAAGCCGAGAGAACGCATTTTGTCGCCTACTTGTGCTCGCTAGCGTTTGCAACGCAGGCTTATGCTCGCAGACCAGCTTCAGTTCCTTGTGTTTTACTTTTTCTTTTCTCCTCTTTTTTGCGAGAACAAAACGTGTGCGCATTCGCATCCCCGGATTTGACTGCGGCGCATCTCGAGCGCTCGCGCTTATCATTTCCACAGGGCTCCAGTCTTTCGCGGTTGACTTCCCATCAGGCTGTGCGCACGTCAGTATATTCCTTTCCCATCGCTCGAACAGCACACAGCATCTTCACTGCAAGGTAGTTGGTTGTATCTTCTTCCATCGCTTAGATTTAAGCTTAGTTTAGACATTGAATACTTTTACGGTGTACTTTAGGAACACTTTTTCACGACAAGCTTATTATTATTGGAAAAGTTCGCAAATTTCGCTCGATATTTTGACACGTTTGGGTGTTGATGTTGCAGATGACACCTGCAGTAGAAAACCCTCCGGCCGAAGAAGAGGCAAATGCTGAAGGTAGGAGATGTTTTTCTTTCTTGAAAATATAATAATTGTAAGTGTTGATACTTATAAATTAAACTTCTACAGCGTTTTAGACTGGAAATTTTGCCGAGAATTTTCCCTGGTATTATTTTTGACAGTGACGCAATTTGCAGGGTTTGGAATCATGGCTACACCTTGATACGGTAGAAAAAAGATTTTGTAGTCACATTGCCAACGCCTTGATGGAGTTATTCTTATATTAAAACGTATTTCTGCACTGCTACTTACTTGGATAAAGAAACAGTAAATCTATGAACTGATAAGTTATCTACCAAAGCATGTCACCATGTCATGCGAACGCACGTGCTACAGATTCAAATTATAAATTTATTTACATCCTATTATTTAAAATTCTCGTCTCGTTTATAAGGGTTAACAGTACCTCATCAAGTTTGGCACTGTTGCTAGAACAGCCGAGTCTCGTTTCAGTGACTCACTGACTGTTTACCCAAAACAAATTACCAGTACTGTGAGTAGGGTTGGCCCTGTGGTTGAAATTAATGTTCTCTATGAAAAAAATTAGTCCTGTGTTTGTGCTAGTAGTTCCTATTGTTTGGGACTTCTAAAACAACTTCTAATATGATTGCCATAAAATCCTCCATCCATAAACTCGGCAACTAAGCATGTTTTCGTGGCTGTTTTGACCAGTATTTCAGCAAATGGCAACTTCCAATTCCAAAATTTCGGAGCCCTGTTTTCTTAGACAGCTAGGAGACCCTCAGTACAGAGAAAGCACCCCCATTTATTGGAACTGGGTTAGCTATTTTCCAGAATCAGTGGGCACTCTGCTAATGTCAGTTCTTATTTGCTACAGTTATTTCAGGAACAGAAAGTGACAGTGATGATGAATTGCCAGAACTGGAGGAAGGAGATGCTGGTCAACCAACTATTTCAAGCGATGTTGCTGCCGCTGCTGGATTAACAGAAGAACCAGTCAGCAAAGCTAGACAAAGCCGAGGCGAAAAAAAGGCCCGGAAAGCAATGTCAAAACTTGGACTTAAAAGTATTGCAGGAGTTAACAGAGTAACAATAAGAAAATCCAAAAATATACTGTTTGTTATAAACAAACCCGACGTTTACAAGAGTCCAGCATCAGACACTTACATTGTGTTTGGTGAGGCAAAGGTATGTGCAATAGAAATGTTATGTTTTTGTTTAGGCTTTGGATAGGTGGTTAGCCAAGGGCTTACCCATACAAGAAAAAATATTGGTAACTTTTTGTTATTACCTTGGGACATGCACCATGACGGCATGTTGTTTGCTCCTTCTTTTTTGAAAGGGAATGTTATAACCTTTAGATTGGACAACGAGTACGAGATAATAAGTAATAATAATAAGTACGAGTATGAGTTTTCAAATCAAATTTGTGTGCCTCCTACAATTACTTATCACACCAATCTTATCCCTAACGTTTATTTCTGTGTTAGTCAGCAACAGGAAAGAGTTATAGTTCGGGAGATACAATTGTCTTGAAATTCCAAAGTCGTACTTGTACTCAATTTTGTACTCGTAGTCAAATCTATATGGTCGCAAATAACTTGTAGGTGAAAGCAACAGCTGGCTCGCTTACAATGTAGTTACTGTTAAAGTAGCAATGTGCCCAATGACGATAAAGATGCCTTATGGTGAGGAGTGTCTGCCTGACTTGAAAGCCAGCTTTCTTATGTTTGTGTTTGTTGTGAATATATGTTAACACCGCATACATTGTACATTTCTGTGTTGTGTAACACGCACACATGGCTGGATGGTCAGGTACGATGGTGTCCACTGATCTAAAGATTATGAGAGCTGAGGGCACAATAGTCACAATAGTTAGTGCAGGACTATTGATTTTTATTGAGCTCTGTTTCATTCTATTCTAAGAAAACATCTTATTGTATTTCCTGCAGATCGAAGATTTGAGCCAGCAAGCCCAAGTACAGGTAAGCCTATGAATATTTAGCACCTTTCCATTTCCCTTTTTCTGTGATTTACTGTAGAAGGGTTAATTCACAGGCTACATGTACATCAGTGAACCAATTTGAAAATAGACAGTTTAGAGTAATCAGGATCTTCCCTTTGCTGCTGAAGTATTGTGCAACTGAAGCCAACCCAGACTTGATCTCTACATCCCTTCTTTAGATATGGATTCTTATTTGATCACAACTTTTTTCTGGCGATGAGTTACTTCTCTAAAAAAGATGTTGTAAATGTCCAAAGCTCTTTCCTTTGGGAATTGGTGTACATTAAAATGTCAATTTTTTTTTAAACCACTTCATATGCAAATAGTCATCTAACACAGAAACTTTCAACACTTTAGGCTGCTGAAAAATTCAAGGCACCACAGCCAGCTCCTGTCATCCAGGAAGCAAAGGCAGCTACGATCGAACAAGAAGAAGAATCTGAAGAGGAAGAGGTTTGTGGAGCAACTTAAACAGTTTGATGATAAAATTCTCAGCAATACTCCAGTATAGTTGGTTGCGTCATGAACATGTCATGAAGAAAAGCACGGTTTAACTTGGGCAGGAGGTCACACGATAAAACTGCATGGCTGGAAGGGCAGGCATAATGGCTCCACAGACCCAGTCTGCATGACTGCTGCAATGTGCCACTGACCAGCACTAGTTCCAGTCTAACTTGGCCTAAATTCCATTTTTCCAGCATTGGTTTGGGTCTTACTTAGCTTAAATAAATAATTAAGCCACATAAAAACAAAGCTTGATCTGAGTAATGTTGCATGATTTGTCATCAAACATTTGAAGTTTGGCAGACCATTATGTGAACTTTTGCACCAAAAATACATCATGCCCACAATGAACAGAAACAAATTCAGCCACTGTTCAGTACTGAGTTTAGTATTGTCACACTGCCATCAAACATAGTTGTGCCAGGCTGAAGGAGAAAGAAACAAAAAAGATTGAAATCCACTTATCAGAACCCATGGATGTAAAGTAAACTTTTTTGTATACTGAGGAGTATAGTGAGTGAGATTATTGATGGCAGCATTGAGTTTTGAACTACAGAGGATGGCAGATTACTGAAAATCACTAACTTGAATTATAGGTTGATGACAGCAAGGTAGAAGAAAAAGATATCGAACTCGTTAGGCAGCAAGCTAATGTCTCAAGATCTAAGGTGAGTCCTCATCTAATAACACCAGTTGTACATAGTGCCTGAAAGTGAATTTTATGTAGTAAAAATAAATGTTCTAAATTTATTATACATTTCATAATTTTCCTTTGTCTTGTCATCTCGGGACTTGACTATATTAATGAGAAATCCAGTTTTGATCACTTTGTTTATGAAGTGCTTTTTTGAATTTTTCTTTACAGGCTGTCAAGGCCTTGAAAAACAACGACAA
Source organism: Oculina patagonica (assembly GCF_052425735.1). NCBI lineage: Eukaryota > Metazoa > Cnidaria > Anthozoa > Scleractinia > Oculinidae > Oculina > Oculina patagonica. The sequence goes on along the minus strand of NC_135764.1, from coordinate 31,875,473 downwards.
TGATATTGTCAATGCCATTATGGTGAGTTGCAATCGTTTCTTTATGTGGTAGAGTAGAAAAAGTGCCAGTAAACATTGTAGGTAGTCTTTGCAGTGGCTTGTATTTGAATGGTTATACACACTAGGGTTTCATTAACAGATTCAAGTTAAGGCTCGTTGTGGCCTTTGTAGCAGGAACTTTCCCGAAACTATTTTTGTGATGGCACATTTTTGCCCAAGTTGTCCAGCCAGCCAATAGAAGTGCTTTGGCCATCAAACACCCATAAACAGAGTCAGTTACAGTATACCAATACAGAAAACCTTACTCCTACCCTCCCTCCCCCGTGGTGTATTCTCAGGCACAAGACAGTTTGTCTTGCATAACTGACAAAACATAAACCAGCATTTGAACAACTTTCCAATTATTATTTTCCACACTGATGATAATACTAACAACAAAGGCTATTCACACTGGGTTTTCATTATAAGGAATAATGTCTTTTATGTTCTTCTGTTGATACCTGTGCATTTTTTGTTGTTTTTCAGGAGCTGACAATGTAAATGTATGATGCGACAACAACTTTTAGAAATTTACCCTCGCTCTGTACAGGATTTTGAGTTTTACTTTGTTTTCTTTGGTCAAAAAATATGGGAATAAAATAGCTGTTATTAACATGTTTGTCTTGTTTTGTGTTTTATTGTAATCAGGGTTCTTACATCACAAGGAAATTTCAAAAAAGCTATAGAACTTGTTCTTTGACAGCAAAACTTCCTGTTTTACATGATAAACATTGAACAACAGCAATAAATACGGTAACATTTTTTTCGGCGAATATTTCCGTTCATAAATCACAACTTGCCAGATTTTCGTACTCTCAAAATCCCCGAAAAGTGTGACCCCATTCTAGTCACCCTATAAAATATGCTTGAAATGGCGACCCCATTATAGTCAGTCCAGTCTTGAAAATGCGACCCCATCCAGCGGCACATCCCCATTAGCCCATTTATAGGAAGTGCCCCCGGGAAAATACCCTCCGTATGCAGTTATTTATATTAATTTTCTCTGAAAAGTGGCCGTCCATAGGACTCTGGACTCCCACCTGGCTAAAAGCCTGATCCCACTTGTCCCAGATCCCAGTATAACGTATCTCCTTAGTAAACTTGGGGGAGAAACGTGCAACGAAACCAGTGTCTGCGTAAGAGGCTATTGGAAGCTGAGCTCTACCATTTTCTGACTGCAGGTTTGGCAATCTTCGGAAGTTCTAGATCACGTGAAGGGTTTTCAATCCAGTTGAAATAGGGCTAGAACAGATACCGTATTTACTCGAATAAGCGCCGCAGCCTCATGCGGCGCTTATTCGAGGAATTCCGTTTAACTAAAAACAGCACTACAAAGCAATTCTAAAACAAACTGGTACATTTCTTTTCATCAAAAGCGATGTTTTGCAGTTTAATGTGATTGTTTTTCCGCTCGCCCATGAGTTTTCTATCCAACATTCTTATAATGTAGTTCTCTGGTAGTTCTGTATATGCTGTGAAGGTCGCGAACTTTGCCAGGACATCTAGCGCCACTTCTCTCTTCAGCAAGAGACGAATACTGACAATCAAAAGACGATATTTTCAATTACTGTAAAGGATAAGATTCTTTGTGGCGTCCAAATTTTAAATACGCGCCGCCCTCAAATAAGCGCCGCCCTCGAATAAGCGCCGCACTTGAAGCGCGAAAAATTAAATAAGCGCCGCGGCGCTTATTCGAGTAAATACGGTATGCATTACAGTATTGCGTAGCAACATACTTTCTTGGAAGAAGAAGATAAGTATTTACTTCGTTCACAGGGTCGCACTCCCACCGTGGGCAAATTTGATGAAGCAAGGAATTTTCAAAACAGCAATAAGAGAAGAGATTTTATTACTATGTACAATCTACGTACAAGTTAAACAAATCATTTTATTTAGAAAATCTACGTCCTTTAGGACATTATTTTCTTGTAATTAATTTTTGCGCGTAAAATTGATATATTTTCTCCTTTTTACGTCATCAAAGTTCGCACGTACAGTGTTGCTCTGTTGCATTTCAGTCATTTATCACTAGAAATGATGCAAACTACCTTGTAACATGAAATTTTCGCGACACTTTAATTTCGCGAATTTCGCGATTCTAAAAAAATCGCGAAATTAAAGTGACGCGAACAATAAATGTCGCTAACATAACATGACGCGAATATTAAGTGACTCGCATATGTCAGTAATCATGTAAATGGATGTTGTCGTCAATTGACTAACTTGAAGATATTGTGAGAACTGCTCTGTTGTTGCTATTGCCGAGAATAAGTCCCTCCCTTGCGTTTTGACGTTATTGTTCCTTCGATGAAGTCGTTTTATATAATTCAAAGGCATGTCAAAATATATTGCCAAGAAAATGTAAATTGTGTCTCACTCTAAAACGCGAAATTAAAGTGATTCAAATACAAAATTTTCGCAAAATCGCGAAATTTAAGTGTCGCGAAATATGTGCACCTCAAAATCGCGAAATTAACGTTTCGCGAAAATTTCATGTAATAAGGTATACAATAAATACTTAACTAAACGATTTTCAATTTAAAACGGCGACTTATTTTTAGTGTAAGAACATTTTGAGTACTTTTCGAAGGAACATTTGGTGCAAAGGGCCGCAAGAAAGCTGCTATTTGGTGCTAACATACATTAAACTTTTGTCGACAGTTTTGTCAGTCTGTCGCTGGAGTTTACTATCCTGTAGTTGCTGCTCGCAAACCCCCACCTAGGGTTCAAGAAAGAACGCAACAGATCGGCATTTGTCCTTAGAGCTTGTAGACAGCCTTACAGTTAAAAAAGCTGGGAAAAGCTGAAAGTATCACAGCTAATCAGTTTAAATAACAAATACAGTGTAGTGAGAGCTCTTTACTTCTTGTCTCGGGTAAAAATTATATAACATCTTCATCTGACGCAGAAAGGAACAAGTTGCATAGAAATGTTTTCTAATGTGTTAATAAGATTCCACTTGCACTTCACCATCCGCCTCATCGTCTTCGCGTGGCACTGTCTGCAGTTCATCATCGTTCCACACTAGGTTGTAATTGTTCTCCAAATCTTGTTGACGTTTTCTTTCTTTTCCAGCGTCAGGACTGCCTCCCTATATGTAAGATGGCAACAAGATAAATGAACAAAATATTAACAAAACGACGCGTTAGATCATAACTCGAAGACTGTGTGTGAGGCGTATCACAGAAAACGTCTCCTGGAAGCGTCTCCTGCGTAGCAGTCGTTTACTTTCCAAGCGCGCGGAGCGAACGAAAGTCTTCTCCCGCCCTGAACGAACGAACAAGCGCGCCTGGGGTAGCAAAAATATGGGGAGAAGGGGGGAGGGGTGGGTAAGGAAAGGAAATGACCGCGTTTGTTTGTTGTTGTTGTTTGTTTTTGGTTGTTGTTTTCAATATAAATACAATCTTCACTCCTGGGATCCCTGTGAAACGAGACAGAACCTGAGCAAACACGAATAGGAGAACGCGCCATTTGTCTCTCACGGACTGTATGTTCTACAACCTAAGTTACTCAGGACACTGCGTGCATACTCTCGTTTTAATCTTATCTTACTCTCTTTCCCAACTTCAGTGTTGTTTAGAACCTAAAACGTGCTGCACAAATGAAGCGCGCTCATTGCGCTATCCAACATTGGACAGGAGAAGAACGGCGGGTGTTTCAAACATTTGTGGTACTGACTGCATGTAACAGTCTGACCATTTTACCTTTTCAGCATAAACTTGGTGATACTACACTAGTGGTTCCTAGTAGCAGAGTTTCCTTTTCCGTTATTTTGAGATTGAAAGAAAAGGAAACTGCTCTGACTCGTAACGATACATATTGAACATGCGACAGCGTTAGCGCTACTAAGCTACCAAACAACTCTCGCACGTGATTATTTGTCGTATGTCACATGCAACCACTTTTGTCACTGTGGGCTCAGTTACTAGTCTGCAAATAATTCAAACGGGCATGCGTACGGAGTACTTTGGGACAACCGGTTTCAAAAACCGGTTAGTTTCATCCACGATCGTGGACGGTTTCTCAAAATAACAGAACAGAAGAAACTACTAGCAGGAAACACTACACTTGTGTTACCTACCAATAAACCAAGAATCATATCTCTAAATTGCGTTTCCTCTCTTTCGCTGAGAAGCTTCATGTCACTTTTGCCATCCAAACTCTCCAGGGCGTCTTTAGACGTCACAATCTTGACTCGTATCTTGCCTGAAGATGAAAATAACATTAATTGCATGACCAATAATTTATAAGCAAAACCCAGTGGCTGACTTTTGGCTATCTTGCAATTTGATTGTGAGCGAAGCTCGAGGAAAACTGTGATCTACGAGGAACAGATAATGTCCAAGGACAAATATCAGTGCATATTATTAAAGCTAAATGGAGGCTATTGTTTATTATTAAAAACTAGCAATGGTATATTGCAATTCCTGCGTTTTGATTGGTTAACAGGCAATGGTATATGAGCAATAACAATAACGAAAACAACTGGGGAGCTCAAATATTGCAATTCTTTGGGCGTTTTTAATAAAACAATTATTCCACTCGCGCTTCATGTTGGATATGAGATCGTTATTATCTACCATCTCATATCCAACGCGCGCTCGTGGATAATTGTTAAATATTCCCCAGTTTTGGCTGCGTCACGTGACGTATTTAGACCAATCGCGCGCGAGAAAAAATATTTGATGGATATTAACTGTAAATATCTCATAGACGTGTAATACCTGAAGGCAGCACTCCTGAGTCTCTCAGCTGCTCTTTCACCATCTCCTCCATTTTCTTTGTGGCTTGACGAATTCGTTTGTCGATATGTAACTCCTCCATCTCTTCACCATCAAGATCTGTTTCTTCCAAATCCGACTCGTCATCATCAGGAATGGTAACCTTCTTGATCTTGGACACTTTAACACTAACTCCTGGGCCCCGGTCACCCTGATCATGCACGCCTGATTCAGAAGTTGCATCTGAGTCCTCAACACCAGCAGTTGTGGAACGTCCGGGTTTAATCCCTGGGGTATCTCCCTCCGTAGTTCCGGCACCAGCTCCAGTTCCCGCTTCGGTGTTATCAAGATCTTGAATCATATTTTTCAACTTGTTTACAACTTGATCGATGCCACCTTTTGTTGTGCCGAATTCCGTGCTGTCTGTCGCTTGAGCGTTCACTTCGCCACCGGAAATTTTGCTTCGCATTTTCGTGATGTAATGGAGGTCTTGCTCGAGCTGGAAGCGTCTCAAGAGGATTTTTTTCAACAGTTTGTTGGTCTTGGAAGAGAGTTGTACGAGATCGCCTCTAGCGTCTGTATTGTCTTTGTTTTCTATTATGCTAAATATCTCTTTATTGAGCTCTTTGATGGTTTGCATGTCTTCATCTAATTCCCTGGGAGAGAAAAACGCGAACAACAGTATCAACATTAAACCTGTCCTTGTAATATCAATACCTTGCAAAGCCTTGTACCCACCTCCCTACCCCCACCCCACACAGCGGGTCAAACGCAAAAATTGAGGTCACTTCCGGTTTTCGGCGCCTCGAACTTTTCTAAGAATTTGACTAGAAAGTGTGCAAGATTTTTGTAGGAAATTGTTATAGAAATAGCATGGTGAAAGAAAATTTCAAGCTGGGAAACTCAGTGGATAACAATTATCAAATTTCCAATCTTCAAGCGTCGTATAAACCTTTTGCCTTTTGCCTTTACCTTTTGGCTTTAAAGCGAAAGATTTTGAAATTTTTGTTTGAAGCAGTTTTGGCGGGAACTGTACTGTGCATGCGAGCCGGCGACGTTTGACCGCTGACATGAGTGGTTTACCTTCCCCCAGTCCGACACTGCAATTTTACCTCTGATTTCTCGAACCAATTTTCGTTTCCTTGGAGGTTCGACCTGGGAGCAGTGGTGGCCTAATGGTTAGTGCCCTGGACTCCGGCGGTCCGCGTTTGAGCCCTGGCCGGGGTCACTGTGTTGTGTTCTTGGGCAAGACACTTAAATGTACTCTCATAGTGCCTCACTCAACCCAGGTGTTAGCCTGCGAATACAGCCGCCTCTCATTCGCGTCCCGCAACGAAGAGCGAAACGCGACGCGAATGAGAGGCGGCTGTATTCGCAGGCTACCCAGGTGTATAAAAGGGTACCGGCGACGCAATGCTGGGGTACCCTACGATGGACTAGCATCCCATTCAGGGGGGGAGTAGAGACATTACTATTCGCTTAATGCTACAGAAAATGAGATAAGTTTCGGCAGTATGCGCCACTGGGCTCGAGGCTTCCCTTTTTTTGGAAGTTCGAGAAATCAGGATTTCACTGTAGTCTCAAGAGCGCGCTTGAGTAAGCAAAAGGCAAATGATACGAGACTTAGACTCAAAACGGCCGCATTATCACGCTACTCACAAGTTCGTTTCCTCAAAGCGATCAATTGAATCCTTGATCTTGCTCATCGTTTCTCCAAGCTGTTCATCTTTCACGCCATTTTTCTCCTCCGTCTCTTCAATCTCCCTTATCTTGGTTTTGATGAGTTCTACATCACTCTTCATTTGAGCACGTTCCCCGTCAAACTGTCTTTCCATCTCAGCGTGAGTTGCAGAGGCAGCTTCCATTATTTCCTTCATCATCCCGTCGTTTAAAATCTGATATAAAAAAAATGATTTAAAATACGTTATTTCAGTTCTATAAACCCATCAACTATCTCTTCTCGGACGCGACTGGTCTAAATGCGTCTCCCAGGATATCCCTTAGTTTGCAAACTTTGAGTTTTACATTTGCACTTTCAGTTGCCAGTTTTCTTCAACACAATGTAAATTTAAAGGAACATGGTCAGCGTTCTTACCGCGCTGACCTGGACACTAGTTTTCACGTTTTGAAAAAAGTCCACCGTGGACTTTTTTCAAAACGTACCTTCAGAAATCTGCTTCAATCTTCTCAGTGTTTCTGAAGGTTCTTTACGCATATTTTTGATTTCGGGTTAAGGTGGACTTTTTTCAAAACGTAAAAAATTGGTGTCCAGGTCAGCGCTGTCTAAACGCTAACCATGTCCCTTTAAATCAGAAAAAAAATGGAATGTATCGCAGGCTAGCTCAATTTTTAAACAAACTGGCCTTTTGCAAAACTATTTCAAAAATAAAACATTAGCATCCATTTGGCTTCAAAAATTAAACGGATGTTTTTTCGTTCCAGGGCATTGCTGTGTATCTGTTCCTCAAAGCTTATTAGGCTTCTCGAAACAGATCTGTAATGTCCACGGAAAAATATCCAATATCCGCGCATGATGAGGTTACTTTCCATGTAGTAGATTACATATACTGTTGGGAATAAAGAAACGACAAACCTTTCTCATCTCAGCAATGGTTTTCGCAAAGTCATTTTTCTGTGAGGTCTGTTCTAGTGGTTTTAACGCTTCTGTCTCCTGTCCTTCCACGTTCTGCTCTTTAAGTTTGTCAGCTTCTTGATCATCTGCTCCAGCGGGACTTTCAGAGCCATCTTTTCCACCCACTTTACCAGCAACACTTCCAAGTTTCTCTTCGAACTTTTGATCCAAAACTACCAAGAAAATCGGAATAAATATAATTTAAATTTGCGTCTTAAACAGGCACAAAAAAGAAAGGAGCGCAAAGCTCGAGGGGATAAGGCGGGGTCCCCTTTTTGCGCTGGCATCCAGTTCTCTCGCGATTCTTTTGCCGCGTTCAACGAACGAAGAAAAAAAATACGAGAAAATTAATAATAATAATAATAATAATAATAATAATAATAATAATAATAATAAAACCTTTATTTGAGTGTCAAAACTGAAATAGCAGTAATAAAACCACTAAATGGGGACACTTTAAAGTAAAAGAAAAATAACAAAATCGAAATATCCTAATAAATGCTAAAATCGGTTAAAATTGGTTAAACTAAGGACTGTGAACAGTCTAATGTGTTTACCTTCAGGCTTGATTCCTAGCTTGACTAATTTCTCCTTTAAAGTAGACCTCAGTTTTAGAACTGCCTCTTCCATTTTCGTCTTCCACTCATCATCTAAACCTCGGTCTGCTTCAATTGTCTCTTTCTCACTCTTTTTGTCCACACTCCCATCTGGTGTCTTACTTGATTCAATGTCCTTCTCTTCTGCGCCCTCCTCTGATGTAGTGTCCTTTCCCTTGATTTCCTGCTCGTCCTTTTGTTCAGTAGCTTCTTTATCCTTGTCTCCCTCATTTGTCTCTGTCTTGTCAGTTTGTTCCTGCTCATCTTCTAATTCAGATATTTCTTTCATGGTATCTTCAGTTTCTCCTTTTTGCCTTTAAGATATTGAAAAAAATTCTTTATTAGTTAATTAAGGGAACTGTGAATTAAATTCTTATTTCTAGGACAAATCTATAACACCCAACGTTTCTTTGCATACAAATTTAGTTTCTGTCTCCGATACTATCGGGCAGAAAATTAACTTCCGGTACAAATTATTCCGATAAGAAAGAGCAAGAAACTAACTTTCGTTGAGAGATTGACGTATAGCCGAAATATCAAGGTATTTTCCGAGTTTCAGAAATGAGAATGCAAAGAATAAAGAAACCTCCACATCTATATCGTCAATAGCTAATCAATTGATTAACAGTGTAAAATCATCAACTAGGGGTTAGGGCCTTGATGTATCACCAATTCTCCCAACCACCATTAATATTTATGTAATGCAGTCAGTAGACAGAATGAATGAATAAATGAATGATGACGATGATGGTTCTTGTATAGCGCATTTACAAAGCTCAATTGTTTCTCTTTTGGAGTAAAAGGACGAGATCGGACATCAGCATATTAGGCGCCTTTGCAGCCGCTATCCGTCCATGTATATGATCTCACCCCACCACCCAACCCATGGATACATGTGAAAAGGCCAGACCACAACACCGGGAACTCCAAGCCCTACTCTTTGTAATAAGTGTGTGCGTTCTTTAACGTCCCCTAGATCAGCAGCTTGTAGTTGCTGATCTAGCCTGTAATATGTAATATGGCCCTATTCTCCAAGAGGAGACTTAGGATTCAGATGAGATCAGCAGCTTGTAGTACCTTTGACTCTCTAGTTCCCTCTTTCTGTGCATCTTTTGACTCATGACAGTAATACCCTCACTTTCATGATACCCATCTGCAGTTTTTTTGCGGCTTTTGGTGATGTCCAGTCTATGAACATTGATGTGGTCCTGCTCGATATTTCCATCAATGAACACCTCATCCTCACTTTCAACTCCTGGGCTCTCCCACGGCCACACCTGGCTTCGCTTTGACGTTTTCTTCTTTGTTTCAAAACGTTCTTCTTCTATAATTTCATCTTCACTTTCAACTCTTTTCGCAGCTCTTGCTTTCTGAGCCCGAACCTTGGCAGCTTTGGCTTCCTCTGTAGCCTTTTTCTTTGATTCTGTAATTCAAACCAGACAGGTAATCAAACAGGTAAAGAGCTTACTAAATGAAGGCTAAGCTAAAAACACATCTATGTAATTATTATTTAAGCATCCTCGTTCCCAGGGTTTCTCTCTCCCCGCCCTCTCG
>NC_135764.1:31814149-31865431 GCF_052425735.1 Oculina patagonica | reverse complement strand
AGCTTGTGGACAGCCTTCAGTTACAAAAGCTGGAAAGTCTCAAATCTCTCAGCTAATCAGTTTAAATAACAAATACAGTATAGCGAATACCCTTTACTTCTTTTCTCGGGTAATAATTATATAACATCTTCATCTGACGCAGAAAAGAACAAGTTGCATAGAATGTTCATGTGTTAATAAGATTCCACTTGCACTTCACCGTCAGCCTCATCGTCTTCTCGTGGCACTGTCTGCAGTTCATCATCGTTCCATACTAGGTTGTAATTGTTCTCCAAATCTTGTTGACGTTTTCTTTCTTTTCCAGCGTCAGGGCTGCCTCCCTATATGTAAGATGATAACAGGATATAAAATACAACAAAAATTTACAAAACGACGCGTTAGATCACAATTCGCAGCCTGCGTGTAGGGGCGTATCATAGAAAACGACTCCTGGAAGCGTCTCCTGCGTAGCAGTCGTTTCCTTTTCAAGCGCTCGGAGCTAACAAAACGTGCGAGCGCGAGCAAGTGAAAAAAAATAAGGAAAAGCCTGAACGAACGAACGAGCGCGTCTGGGGTCAAAAATATGGGGAGAAGGGGGAGAGGTGGGGAAGGAAAAGAAATGACCGAGTTTTTTGTTTATTTGTTTTTGGTTTTTTTTTCTTCTCCTGATCCCTGTGAAACGAGAGAGAACCTGAGTAAACACGAAGGGAAGAACGCACTATTTTGTCTCTCACAGGCTGCATTTTTTACAACCTAAGCTACAATCTAAAACACTGTTATAAATTTTCGTTTAAATTTTGTCTTTTTCCCTTTCCAAACTGATCAGTGTTGTTTAGAAACTAAAACGTGCTGCAAAAATGAAGCGCTCATTGTGCTACCCAGCATTGGTCAGCGGAAGCACGGCGGGTGTTTCATACATTTTGTGGCACTGACTCCATGTAACAGTCTGCCATTTTACCTTTTCAGCACTAAATGGTGATCCCTGGTCCGTTTTGCCTTTTCAGCGTTAGTGTTCCCTACCAATAAACCAAGGATCATGTCCCATTTTAAACTGGACAGGACAAGAACGGCGGGTGTTTCAAACATTTCTGGCACTGACTGCATGTAACTGCTGTTTTCTTTCAGCAGTTGCTGCCTAGCGCTTTAAACTATCATCAAAAAAAAAAAAGAAGAAACTTTTTGCCTTGGAGATACTACAGTAGTGTTACCTACCAATAAACCAAGAATCATATCCCTAAACTGGGTTTCCTCTCTTTCACTGAGTAGCTTCATGTCACTTTTGCCATCCAAACTCTCCAGTGCGTCTTTGGACGTCACAATCTTGACTCTTATTTTGCCTGAAGATGAAAACAACATTGCATGACCAATAGTTTATTAGCAAAACCCAGTGGCTGACTTTTGGCTATCTTGCAATCTGATTGTGAGCGAAGCTCAAGGAAAACTGTGATCTTAGAGTAACAGATTATGTCCAATGCAAGGACAAATATAAGTGCATATTTTTTTGTAGCTAAATGGAGGCTATTGTGTTTATTGTCAACTTCAAATATTTTTACACAAGGCAGCGTCATTATTGGGAGACGGCAATGGTATATGCAATCATTGTCCACAAAATTTTGCTTCTCGAGTCAACTGTACATTTTGTCTGAAAAATTCTTTCACTCGCCTTCATGTGGGATATAGATCCTTCAATACACTACCATCGCCTGTCCAACGGCGTTTTGGATAATTACTAAATATTCCCCAGTTTTGGCTGCGTCACGTGACGTTTTTAGACCAATCGCGCGCGAGAAAAAAATAATTGATGGGTTATAACATGAGTTTCTGGTTATAACTGTAAATATCTCATAAACGTGTAATACCTGAAGGCAATACTCCTGAGTCTCTTAGCTGCTCTTTCACCATCTCCTCCATTTTCTTTGTAGCTTGACGAATTCGTTTGTCGATATGTAACTCCTCCATATCTTCGCCATCAAGATCTGTTTCTTCCAAATCCGACTCGTCGTCATCAGGAATGGTCACCTTCTTGATCTTGGACACTTTCACGCTGACCCCTGGGCCCCGGTCACCCTGATCATGCACGCCTGATTCAGAAGTTGCATCTGCGTCCTCAACACCAGCAGTAGTGGAACTTCCGGGTTTAATTCCTGGGGTATCTTCAGCCGTAGTTCCGGCACCAGCTCCAGTTCCCGCTTCGGTGTTATCCAGATCTTGAATCATATTTTTCAACTTGTTTACAACTTGATCGATGCCACCTTTTGATGTGCCGAATTCCTTGCTGTCTGTCGCTTGCAGCGTTCTCTTCGCCACCGGAAATTTTGCTTCGCATTTTCGTGATGTAATGGAGGTCTTGCTCGAGCTGGAAGCGTCTCAAGAGGATTTTTTTCAACAATTTGTTGGTCTTGGAAGAGAGTTGTACGAGATCGCCTCTAGCGTCTGTATTGTCTTTGTTTTCTATTATGCTAAATATCTCTTTATTGAGCTCTTTGATGGTTTGCATGTCTTCATCTAATTCCCTGGGAGAGAAGAACGCGAACAACAGTATCAACATTAAACCTGTCCTTGTAATATCAATACAAAAAATTCTGTGAACAGCCTCCCTGTTTTCCAAGCTCGCCAAGCCTTGTACCCACCACCCCACACAGCGGGTCAAACGCAAAAATTGAGGTCACTTCCGGTTTTCGGCGCCTCGAACTTTTCTAAGAATTTGACTAGAAAGTGTGCAAGACTTTTGTAGGAAATTGTTATAGAAATAGCATGGTGAAAGAAAATTTCAAGCTGGGAAACTCAGTGGATAACAATTATCAAATTTCCAATCTTCAAGCGTCTTATAAACCTTAACTTTCCAGTTGACGACGTTACCTTTTGGCTTTAAAGCGAAAGATTTTGGAATTTTTGTTTGAAGCAGTTTTGGCGGGAACTGTACTGTGCATGCGAGCCGGCGACGTTTGACCCCCAGTCCGACATGAATGTTTACCTTCCCCCAGTCCACACTGCAATTATACCTCTGATTTCTCGAACCAATTTTCGTTTCCTTGGAGGTTCGACCTGGGAGCAGTGGTGGCCTAATGGTTAGTGCCCTGGACTCCGACGGTCCGCGTTTGAGCCCTGGCCGGGGTCCCTGTGTTGGGTTCTTGGGCGAGACACTTAAATGTACTCTCATAGTGCCTCACTCACCAGGTAGCCTCGATAAGCGCGCCGAAGGCCTCTCTCGCACCCAGGTGTATAAAAGGGTACCGGCGACGTAATGCTGGGGTACCCTACGATGGACTAGCATCCCATTCAGGGGGGAGTAGAGACATTACTATCCGCTTAATGCTACAGAAAATGAGATAAGTTTCGGCAGTATGCGCCACTGGGCTCGAGGCTTCCCTTTTTTTGGAAGTTCGAGAAATCAGGATTTCACTGTAGTCTCAAGAGCGCGCTTGAGTAAGCAAAAGGCAAATGATACGAGACTAGACTCAAAACGGCCGCATTATCACGCTACTCACAAGTTCGTTTCCTCAAAGCGATCAATTGAATCCTTGATCTTGCTCATCGTTTCTCCAAGCTGTTCATCTTTCACGCCATTTTTCTCCTCCGTCTCTTCAATCTCCCTTATCTTGGTTTTTATGAGTTCAACATCGCTCTTCATTTGAGCACGTTCCCCGTCAAACTGTCTTTCCATCTCAGCCTGAGTTGCAGATGCAGCTTCCATTATTTCCTTCATCATCCCGTCGTTTAAAATCTGATATAAAAAAAATGATTTAAAATACGTTATTTCAGTTCTATAAACCCATCAACTATCTCTTCTCGGACGCGACTGGTCTAAATGCGTCTCCCAGGATATCCCTTAGTTTGCAAACTTTGAGTTTTACATTCGCACTTTCAGTTGCCAGTTTTCTTCAACACAATGTAAATTTAAAGGGACATAGTCAGCGTTCTTACCGCGCTGACCTGGACACTAGTTTTCACGTTTTGAAAAAAGTCCACCGTGGACTTTTTTCAAAACGTACCTTCAGAAATCTGCTTCAATCTTCTCAGTGTTTCTGAAGGTTCTTTAAGCATATTTTTGATTTCGGGTTAAGGTGGACTTTTTTCAAAACGTAAAAAATTGGTGTCCAGGTCAGCGCTGTCTAAACGCTAACCATGTCCCTTTAAATCAGAAAAAAAAAAGATGGAATGTATCGAACAGGCTAGCTCAATTTTTAAACAAACTGGCCTTTTGCAAAACTATTTCAAAAATAAAACATTAGCATCCATTTGGCTTCAATAATTACACGGATGTTTTTCGCTCCAGGGCATTGGCTGTATATCTGTTCCTCAAAGCTTATTAGGCTTCTCGAAACAGATCTGTAATGTCCACGGAAAAATATCCAATATCCGCGCATGATGAGGTTACTTTCCATGTAGTAGATTACATATACTGTTGGGAATAAAGAAACGACAAACCTTTCTCATCTCAGCAATGGTTTTCGCAAAGTCATTTTTCTGCGAGGTCTGTTCTAGTGGTTTTAACGCTTCTGTCTCTTGTCCTTCCACGTTCTGCTCTTTGAGTTTGTCAGCTTCTAGATCATCTGCTCCAGCGGGACTTTCAGAGCTTTCTTTTCCACCCACTTTACTCCGCAACACTCCCAAGTTTCTCTTCGAACTTTTGATCCAAAACTGCCAAATATAACAGAATTCAGTATAAATAAACGAAAATTTGCGTCTTAAACAGGCACGAAAAAGAAAGGAGCGCAAAGCTCGAGGGGATAAGGCGGGGTTTCCTTAGGTTTAACTTCATTTCAATTTTACCATTATTTATATTGCGTTCATGACGAGAGGAAAAAAATTCCGACAAACTAAAACCAGAATAGTAAGAATAAGGTTTGATAATGATACATAACTGTATAATAAAGAAAACGTTTGATCGACAGGGTTAGGTCGCAAAACTACCATGTAATGGTTCAAAAAGATCTGCCAGTGCCTGTGTGTGGGGGATATTTAGCTGTCGTTCGCACGCCATATGACTTTTTAACCAGTCAGCAGCTGAGTAAACGAAAAACAGATCACACCAATATTTCCGGCAGCCACATTATAAAACTCCACTCTAACAATCTAACAATTTTCTGAAGACGAGAGTATGTAATTGAAGAGAAGAGACTAAGGAACAATCGAACGACACATGTAACTTTAGGTGGCCTAATAGTCGGAAAGATCTGATGTCTTAGAAATGTTTACCTTCAGGTTTGATTCCTAGCTTGACTAATTTCTCCTTTAAAGTAGACCTCAGTTTCAGAACTGCCTCTTCCATTTTCGTCTTCCACTCATCATCTAAACCTCGGTCTGCTTCAATTGTCTCTTTCTCGACTCTTTTTGTTCACACTCCCATCTGGTGTCTTACTTGATTCAATGTCCTTCTCTTCTGCGCCCTCCTCTGATGTAGTGTCCTTTCCCTTGATTTCCTGCTCGTCCTTTTGTTCAGTAGCTTCTTTATCCTTGTCTCCCTCATTTTTCTCTGTCTTGTCAGATTGTTCCTGCTCGTCTTCTATATTCAGATATTTCTTTCATGGTATCTTCAGTTTCTCCTTTTTGCCTTTAAGATTTTGAAAAAAATTCTTTATTAGTTAATTAAGGGAACTGTGAATTAACTTCTTCTTTCTAGGACAAATCTATAACACCCAACGTTTCTTTGCATACAAATTTAGTTTCTGTCTCCGATACTATCGGGCAGAAAATTAACTTCCGGTACAAATTATTCCGATAAGAAAGAGCAAGAAACTAACTTTCGTTGAGAGATTGACGTATAGCCGAAAAATCAAGGTATTTTCCGAGTTTCAGAAATGAGAATGCAAAGAATAAAGAAACCTCCACATCTATATCGTCGATAGCTAATCAATTGATTAACAGTGTAAAATCATCAACTAGGGGTTAGGGCCTTGATGTATCACCAATTCTCCCAGCCACCATTAAAATTTATGTAATGCAGTCAGTAGACAGAATGAATGAATAAATGAATGATGGCAATGATGAATGATAATGGTTCTTGTATAGCGCATTTACAAAGCTCAATTGTTTCACTTTTGGAGTAAAGGGACGAGATCGGACATCAGCGTATTAGGCGCCTTTGGCAGCTGCTATCCATCCATGTATGTGATCTCACCCCACCACCCAACCCATGGATACATGTGAAAGGGCCAAACCACAACACCGGGAACTCCGAGCCCTACTCTTTGTAATAAGTGTGTGCGTTCTTTAACGTCCCCTAGATCAGCAGCTTGTAGTTGCTGATCTAGCCTGTAATATGTAATATGGCCCTATTCTCCAAGAGGAGACTTAGGATTCAGATGAGATCAGCAGCGTTGTAGTACCTTTGGCTCTCTAGTTCCCTCTTTCTATGCATCTTTTGACTCATGACAGTAATACCCTCACTTTCATGATACCCATCTGCAGTTTTTTTGCGGCTTTTGGTGATGTCCAGTCTATGAACATTGATGTGGTCCTGCTCGATATTTCCATCAATGAACACCTCATCCTCACTTTCAACTCCTGGGCTCTCCCACGGCCACACCTGGCTTCGCTTTGACGTTTTCTTCTTTGTTTCAAAGCGTTCTTCTTCTATAATTTCATCTTCACTTTCAACTCTTTTTGCAGCTCTTGCTTTCTGAGCCCGAACCTTGGCTGCTTTGGCTTCCTCTGTAGCTCTTTTCTTTGATTCTGTAATTCAAACCAGACAGGTAATCAAACAGTTAAAGAGCATACTAAATGAAGGCTAAGCTAAAAGATACATCTATGTAATTATTATTTAAGGATCCTCGTTCCCAGGGTTTCTCTCTCCCCCCCTCTCGCTTCCTCAGTCTGAAGCCTTTTTCCTAATTCTGTAATTCAAACCAGACAGCTAATCAAACTGTTAAAAGCTAGCTACAAAGGCAAAAGGCTAACTGTTAATTAAGGAGCGACAACACTGATGGGACACTTGGGAAATTTTCACTTTTAATTTTTCAAGTTGGGCAGGGTTCAAGATCACACTTCCGGCAACTTTTCATCAAAGAAATATAATATGTCCTGCTTTGATCAGCCAACTGAAATTAAAGTCACTGTTCACTAATGTTATACTGTATTTATTTGATTAAGCGCCCAACCTAGAATATGCGCCCACCTTGAATAAGCGCCCATCCCTCCCTCCAAACAACAACAACAACCATTTTATTTTGCCAGAATAAATAGAAATAATTACAGCATAAAATAAATTAACTAAAATAGGCCAAAAACTACTCAGAATAGAAATAAACTAAACGAGCTGAGTAGTTTCCAATAAAACAAAACAAAACAAAAAAAACTGAAGTGCACAAGAGGAGTATTGGGAGAAAGTTCACTAATTGACCTTGGTGACAATAAGATTGAAATTGACTAAGTACAGGTAGTACTAAGAGACTTCCCTGCCAAAGACCAAGTTTTCTTAAGTATTTTACAGAAATTGTCAATGAACAGTTAAAACTCTGCTTCTGTACATTTTCTCATGGTCTGAGGCTCACATGCCATTAATAAGTCTGCACTTCTGAAAAAAGTTCAGTATCCTATGAGACATAGCCATCAAAAATAACTTGACTTACCAATTCTTTCTAGGTATATCTTGTAGCGTTCCTCTGACAGTGCGGGGGAGCAGGTGATAGCCTGTGGTTTCTGTGCAGGGTTGGGTCTGAACAGGCTGTGCTGACAGAGTTTGTTAGTGTGCACTGTTATCACGTAGGAACATGAGGACGGTTCATCCACTCTTAATACTACATCTGAAATGCCTTCATCACAATAAAACTGAAAAATAACAAAGCAATAGTTAGCCCATTGTTAACACTGAGTTACGTTGTCCCTGTACATCAAGATGGTAGCTGTTCAAAGAAAAGAAAAGGAACGAAGGAAGGAAGGAATGTGGAAGGGAGGGGGGAGGGAGGAAAGACAAATGGACGGACAGATGGACGGATGAATGGATGGACAGGCGGACGGACGTAAGGGAAGGCAGACAGTTGGAATGAGGGGTAATAATAAGGAGAAGCCTCTAGCCATGGGGCTCAAACTGCCAGAGCTTATCCCAGTTTCCGTAGCATAAGCGGCTAGGAATATTTCTACTCCCCACTGAATGGGATGCTAGTCCATCACAGGGTACCCTTCCCAGCATTTTGTCGCTGGTACACATTTATACACCTGGGTGGAGAGAGGCAATATGAGAGTAAATTGTCTTGCCCAAGAACACAACACAGTGACCCTGGCCAGGGCTTGAACCCAGACCACTCGATCCGGAGCCCAGCACTCTAATCATTAGGCCACTACGCCCCTCACTGAGGGGAATGAGGAGTAAGTTGATGGAAAGTCAGACCAAGGAATGAATAAAGGAAATTCACTCATGGAAAGAGGTGCAGTGTAGTTAAAGCTGCTTGAACTTGCCAAACTGCTGTCATTTTGACAAGAGATGATTGACAACCAATCACAAAAATAATTTACTAAATAATAAAAACAACACAACAATTCTGAATAGATCTATGTTAAAATCAAGCTACCTTAATTTGTGTTTCTCTTGCTTTGCCTGTCAAATCACATTCACTTCCATTGACATAATACTGGGAGTGATATCTTTTGGCCACTGTACTTTTTCCTGGTTTAGGTTTTTCCTGTGAAAAGGAAGATGTTACACAATGAGATCAAAACAAACAAACAAGACTGGAATATTGTGAAGATACCATACATAACACTAAAACCCGCCAGCTCAGGCACATAATCAGCTTGCTATAAGGTCAGCAAACAGCCAAAAAAAGGTTAACCACTTTTTATGTATTTCACCATTATTAATGATTTTTTTCTTCTCGCCTGCAGTACAGCCATTAATATTTACCCTTCCCAATGAAAACCTTCTGAACAATAGTTAACAACTATTCACTGGAGTGGAGGTGGCTAGTGGTGGATATTTACCGAGCCGCGAAGCGGCGAGGTGAATATCCACCACTAGCCACCGACATTGAGGTGAGCGTTGTCCCACGCTCGTGTCATGTAGAATAATTTCTTCACTATTTATCACCGAGCTCAAAATCTACCATCTTTATTATTTACTACAAATTTGATGATTTCGACATTGCTGATCTTAGCAGTATGCAGGACGCGTGTCACTTATCAACCTAGTAAATGGCCTAGCTCACAGCGAGTCTCACGTAGCTCAGTTGGTTAGAGCGCCCAACCGGTATTCTGGGAGGCCATGGGTTCGATTCCCGTCGGGGACTCAGATTTTTCTTTGTCCCACGCTCGTGTCATGTAGAATAATTTCTTCACTATATATATAGTTGTTTTGTATATACTATAAACAGTGAGATAATATAACCCGAAAGGATGATATTTTTTCACTAGTTTATTCCCTTTAAAGATTACAATGTTCTCGCGAGTGTTGCTCGGAGGTGAATAGCATAGGATATTTGGGGTTTGAGTAGCCAGTCAGTGCGCACCAAAAATGCTATCCACTGTTTTAGTATTCTTGGTTTTCATGTTACGTCATAAAATTCTGAAATCAAAATTTACTAGGCCTAGTAAATTTTCGTTGTCATTAGGCAAAAGATAAACTAAAAATATATATTTTTGCCAATTTCCAGATCGATAGTGTTATTCGTTGTTAAAACAGAGCATTTTGAATATTTGAGTTCTCCGTCGTATGTGACATCAAGCTGAGTGCCGTGACAAAGCTGTTTTGTTTGAAAAAAGGCCTTTCCTTTCCATTTTGTGCAGATTGAACATTTCAGATTTATAATAAGTGGTGTTTATGTGAAAGTGTACTAGCTCTTAAGCCAAGGATAGCCGCTGTTGTAAACAGAATTGAGTTCCAGATGGTTCACGGACATCACGGCGGGCATTACTGCGTCCCTCGGAAGAACATGGTTATGGCGTCTCCATACTAAGCTTTATCAATTTGCGTGGAAAGGTTCGGAAAATAACTCACAAATGGTACACCGCACAGACCCGAAACTTGTTGAAATTGTTTATCTATTCATCGTTCATAATATTTGAAATTCATAGCTTCTGTAGTTGAATGGTTTCGAATTTATTTTTTGATTGCGTGACAGTGAAAACCAGCAATACATGTATACTAATCATGATTAACAATAATTACATAATCGTAGTTTCTTACTTTCAGGTCAATTTTTTCTTGACTCCAGTCTGTTTCATTACTAAATACTCCAAGAGAAAGTTTATCTCCAATGACTTCATTTGCTGAAATATAAGCAAAACTAATACATGTGAGGGCAGAATAAAACTGATGTCCCCAAGCTTGCTTAATGATGATTACATAACTTATAACACTGGTCAACTGTCAAGAAGATGTGATGCGAATGCAAAATATTACTAAAAACAAAATAAATTAATACTGAAAATACCTTCTTTGTGATACTGGTAAATGCCCTTCCCAAAACATACTTCATATGTCCACCAACCCTTGTTCTAGAAAAAGAAAAGAAAAAAGTTAGAGATAACTGATCAGTGGAGACAGCTGCAACTCGGGCTGGTATACATACATGTACATATGTTGATCAACTGACTTAGACTATGAGCAGTCCCTATTTGTTCGCAGAGTCTGTGGAGCATTCGCAGAGTTCCGTCAAGTGTAAAGCGAAAAAAAAAAAGACTGCGCGAAAATGGGGACGAGACGTGCCTTGCCTAGTCCTCATTTTCGCGCAGTCATTTATTTTCTCCCTTAACACTCATCAGGACTCTGCGAAAAAATAGGGACTGCTCATAGTCTACAACTGACTGACAAGAATATAAACTTCCAACAAAGCTAAAGATAACAGCTCATATGAGGGGTTCCATAGTACAGACAAAAAAAGCTCATTAAGTCATATCCTAAAATGACCATATTTCTGAAAACAAATTTCTTCTATAATTTCCAAGATCCTACCATTATTTATCCAAAAAATTATATGTGCACAAAAAATATATCAATCAGACTATACTTTTATTGTTAACAATTTGCTTATTTATACTACATGTATTTTTATGTGAATTTTTTAACTGTTTTAAGACTGTTACAGTTAGATAGCAAAGTCACTTTACAATGCAAGCATGTTAAATTATTCATAAAACTAACAAACATCTTAGACACTGTTAATAAATAATTGATCTTTATCATATAATTTTCAGATACTTCCATTATATTTTTATATGTTTTGAGCTAAAGAAAACAGATAATTTTTACACTTATCCTAGTGTACTCATTTTATTAAAAGTGAGAGGGACATCTGAGATCAAAGCCATGGCAGATCATGACCTGTTAACAAGAAGACTTACATTGTATAAACATTTTTTCTTCATTGGCTCTAGTAGCTGAGGGATTTCATCTTTTGTTATATGTTGATTTTCTTCATTCCTTTTTTCTAAACTCTCCAGTTGCGGTAAAACACACTGGTATTGTTGTCCATGTTTGGATGATAACAACAATGTATTGGCGAGATCTGGACTCTGCAAAAAGGAAGACAACATTTAATAAATTCCTTAGCCTGGCAAAAGAAATCAGGCACTACTCCTAGGGGAAGCCAATGGTCCTCTAAAAAATTTGAGTCTTGCAGAAAATTATTTAGTCAAATTAAACTGAGCTGGTCCAGCCCGTCTCAATTTTTTTCACAATGTAATCTCGGTGTCTCAATTTCTTTGCAAGGCTAATAGCCTAAGAAAGTCTTGGGCTTGTAAAAAAGATATTAGCCATGCTCTTTTGCTCCGGATTAACATTGTACAGGTGAGGTCTTCCAAGGGGTAAAAGTAACAAGCGACAAAGCTTACTGGCGACAAAGGAACATTTTAACAGCGACAAGGGACATAATGCAACAACGACACAATTGGGTAAAAAACAACAGCGACATTTACAGCTGTTAGCTAGGCGACATGGGTTCTCAGAAACATGTGACATTGCGACACGGCTACCCCCATGGAAGGTCTCACAGGTGTACTATTCACCACCACCCCTCTTCCTAGATCCCCAACAGAGAAATCTGACATTCAATCCAAAATATTCCACACCTATAAGCAGGGCAATTCATTCCAACCATGTGACAAGGGAAGCAAAAAGGAACAGTAAAAAATATGTTGTCTGAGATACCAATGCCAGGGGTCATGAATGGTCCCTCAAAATGTCACAGTGCTCGCAATGCTCGCAAAATTTTAGTGGGTGCTCGTTTGCTCGTGCTCGCACATTTTTACAAGTGCTCGCATGCTCGGTTTTTCGTGGACGTAGGTTTTTGAAAAGTGCTCGTTGCTCGAGAGGCTAATTTTTGTCAATGCTCGTGCTCGCAAAGAAAAACGCTGTGCTCGCATGCTCGCAAATGCTCGCAAATGCTCGCAAAGACCATTTGATACCCCTAATGCCAGGTTGGAGATAACTAAAAGTGGGATTTCCTTTCCAAGTAGAGTTGGAGTAGAAAAATCAAAAGCAGGCAGAGAAGTCAAGGAAGAAGTTTGCAAGCAAAGTCTACAGGTAGCAAAGATTGCCTGTAACCTGCAAAAAGGGAAAACCCTGGCTATAGCCTGTAGTAAATTTCTGCACAACAGCATTCAAAGGAAAATGGGCTTCTGTAATAAAAAATATTGTGGGTGTACATCTGGTTATCCAAGCAATCAACATACCTTTAACACACCTTTAACTAATACAGTCAGTTATAACATTTTTCTGTATAACAACACCTGTTGTGTTATGTCTTGCTCTACAAAGACTTTTGACATATGCAAATGAGGAGGACTATAATTTATTAGCTCTACACCTACAGATTTTAGGATCCTGCAATTGAGGCATCCCACTACAAAGATAATACAAGATGATACATTATCCAGCATTTTAGATCGGGGAAAAAGCGAGGAACTTAAAACACTTGCATAAAAGCTGATATATTTCAGCTGCACTAGGTGAAAACTCCAGAATGAAGGCGCTTGGCTTTCGGGAGCCTAGATCAACTTATATGTGAAGGATTAAACATGTACACTGTACGTCCAAAATATTTTAACAAGGAAAATCCCAAACAAATGATAGATTCTCCTCACTAATTTGTCTTAGAGAGGTTAGTAATCGTGCACCAATCAAAACACCACAAGTATGAACTATAAACAAAACCTGAGAATGATTGTAAAGTTCTTTAAAACAGGAAATCGACAGTCGGTCCACAATTAAACTAAGAACCGATGATCCAGGCCAAAAAAGCTATTAAAAACTTTTATCTTGCAGATTATTTTAATTCCTTTTCCAATTAAAAAACCAACAGCAGGGGAAATCTTGTGATGATTTTTCGTTGCTCGCTGCAGGTGCCCGCTCTCTTGAACGTGCAGCTAGTCAAAGAACGAACGTTGCGTTACTTCATTGGCGGAGAGAAAAACTTTGAAAACTTACCTCTTTTAAAAGAACTGGCTCGCTTGAAATCTCAAATCCATACTTGACACCATAAATTTCTTCTACGTTGAAGTAAGAACACACTAACGAGACGTAAACACCGAAAATATTAAAAATAAATAATTCCCTCGAAACTTTCACTCCGTTCACCATCTTTGTTGTTTTGAATCCCGCTTAGACTCATGGGAAATTGAACTTGGTAACCCGGCGCTTTAGCTTAGTAACCAGGTCAATCAAAATGGCGGACAAACTGCACTTTCTTCTTCATCCAGTTTCTCTACGGCAACACGTCCAGCAGTGGCTTGCTGAAGACACGCCGAGTTTCGATTACGGTGGTTTTGTTGTAGGAAAGAGCGAAGAAACTGCAGTTTTGCTGTGCAAATCCAGGGGTATTTTGGCAGGAGTGCCTTTCTTCGATGCGATATTCCACGAGTTGGGTTGCAAAGTGGAGTGGCAGTTTCCCGAAGGGGTGCAAGTGGAACCAGCGACAACAGTGGCAAAGGTAACGGGAAGAGTAAATAAGATTTTATTAGGAGAAAGAGTTGCATTGAATTGTATTACAAGAGCAAGCGGTATCGCGACAAAAGCTAGAAATTTGACTAAACTCAAAGTAGAACATAAATGGCACGGAGAAATAGCGGGAACTCGAAAAACCACCCCAGGTTTTCGCGTCGTGGAAAAATACGCTCTTCTTGTCGGTGGAGTTTCGACGCATCGGTACGACCTATCGTCCATGATCATGCTTAAAGACAATCACATTTGGACCGCGGGGAGCGTCAAGCAAGCTGTTAAAGACGCGAGAATGGTTGGCGGTTTCTCCATCAAGATTGAAGTCGAGTGTCGCAGTATCGAAGAAGCAAGAGAAGCTGCCATTGCCGGCGCCGATATCGTCATGTTGGATAACTTCGAACCTAAAGCGCTTCACAAGGCGGCTGAGGTATTAAATCAAGAATTCCCGCATTTGTTGATCGAGGGAAGCGGAGGTGTTAAAGTGGAAAACATTGCGCAATATTTTGGCCCGCATGTTGATGTGATTTCAATGGGTTCTCTAACACAGGGCTACGAGGCAGTTAATTTTTCGCTAAAAGTTTTGAAGGAAGGACATAATCCACACAATCCAATTGTCAAAACTTGCTAAACTCGAATATTATAAATTGTAAACCTTGTCGTGGGCAGGAACACAGAAAAGTGCTGCTTAGTAGTTTTCATTTGAATGGTCACACACACAAAAGAGGGTTTCACCGCACAGAGAGAACCGATCTACGAGAAAGGGTAAAATGCGCACCTAATTATTCTCACGCCAGCGTTCATTTGAAAATTGAGTGTGAAAAAGTAGTAAAAAATTGTTAGTAATGTTGAAAACAAGCACCGCACTAAGTACGCCGAGAAGTGTAAAAGAAACCAAATAAAACGCATTAAAGATGAATTTATTATCTGCCATTTAGCAACCAAACAAGCAC
Source organism: Oculina patagonica (assembly GCF_052425735.1). Lineage (NCBI taxonomy): Eukaryota > Metazoa > Cnidaria > Anthozoa > Scleractinia > Oculinidae > Oculina > Oculina patagonica. The sequence continues at coordinate 31,850,632 of NC_135764.1, read as the reverse complement.
TAGCAAAGACGTCAAAAACGTATTAGGAAAAGTAACACAACGATGTACGGAACTTAAACTGTCCATCTTATTTCCCTGTAACGTTCAAAACATCATAAGTGCGTTTTTTTGCCCATTGCTTTTCAAGGAATATTCCTTTGGGAAGTAAAGTTACTACAATTCAGCTTTTACAGAATAAGACACTGAACGTTACTAGCCGTGACAATTGTGACAGAGATGAAACCCACTGCTTAGCTAAAAACTGACTGAAACCATAAAACAAAATCATAAATCCAAGAAATCAAATTAAGAACTTTCCGCATCGTCAGTAAGAGTTTTTTGGACATTGGGGGATGTCGGGGTGGTACTCCGCCGTAAATTCCGTGGGGGATTTTTCATCCCAGCGGACTTGCTCTTTTGTGGAATGTGGGGAAGTTGCGGGAGACTTTCCAGTAATCCTTTATAGATGTGCCCGTCCTGTCCTAAGATATCGACAGGTTGAAAGTCTTTCTGGGGCACTAGGAAGTCGAACTCGGTGTTCAACTGGAGGCCACGAACAACCGACTGACTGTGGGGGTAGGTGAGGGTGTGAACACCGCCACACGCTCTTGCAGTCACTTCGGCCAGCTCTTGTAGATTGCGCACTCCACTGAAAAAAGTAAAAAGAAAAGAACGAACATAAAAGATATTAAACCAATTCAATGAAATTGAAGATTGGAAAGCTCAGTCGAATCAGGAAATCCAAACGGATTCAAAATTTGAACTGAATGGTGAATTTAAAATTTGAAAGGGTTCTGTCATTACTTGGACGTGTAGGAATACAGGGATACCAACCTGAGACGTAAAATTTCCTTTTGTAGTTTGGTCCGCTGCTTTTCCAACAGCTCAAACCTTTCCTTACTAATATCCAGTCCTCCCCGGAGCATGTGCTGACGTATCTGCTCCAACTCAAAAGTGGTGTAGGGACGGTTCGACTTTGTTCCCGGCATGGAGTGAACTGTGGGTAATGGAGGGAACGCCTCCTCCCTGGCGTATTTTACAGGGCGGTCACATGATATACAGTTGTGATCCACCAGGAATTGTTTCCGGATCCCTGCGGCGAACTCCTCTGGGGGTGGTTTTTCCACTGGTTTTGGCTTCATATTCTCCATGCGCGCCTCCAGATACCGTTTCAGTGGTTCTACTTCTTCTTTATCGAGCTTTCTGCCGACGTCAGAGTTGACTCCTTCTAGTGCTTGTTTTAGCGCATCCTCCTGAATAAAAAAAAGAGTTTTGTAGGCGGATACTAATGCAATAGAACAGCCATGCGCTCAGTTTTTTATCTCCTACTCAGTTATCTGACAGTGACTGTCTTCTTTAGTTAATGACTGACTGACTGACTGACTGACTGACTGACTGACTGACTGACTGACTGACTGACTGACTGACTGACTGACTGACTGACTGACTGACTGACTGACCGACCGACCGACTGACTGGACGACTGACAGACTGATTTAACGACTGAACGACTGACTCACAGACTGACTGACTGACTGACTGACTGGCTGGCTGGCTGGCTGGCTGACTGACTGACTGACTGACTCACAGACTAACCGACGGACTGATTGACTGACTGACTGACCGACCGACGGACCGCCTGACTGACTGACTGACTGACTGTGGCTGACTGACTGAACGACTGACTGGGCATGACTGACTGACTGATTGACTGATTGACTCACTGATTCACTGACTCACTGACTGACTGACTGGACGACTGACAGCCTGATTTAACGACTGAACGACTGACTCACAGACTGACCGACCAACCGACCGACTGATTGACTGACTGACTGAGTGACTGACTGACTGACTGACCGACCGACAGACCGTCTGACTAACTGACTGACACATTGCCTGGCTAAGATATCTCCTTGTTAGAAATTTTACTGCGCTGTGACTTCACCATAAGAATTTACTCACGTGTCCATCTAATCTTTGTAGCAGATCCCTCAAGGACTGATCGACAAGACTCATGTAGTGCTCGAAGTCTTCCCTTCCAATCTTCGTATCCACCTCTCTTTTATCAGCTTTCAGCTCAAATCCCATGCTAAGGAGTTGTTTGTCGGCCTTTAAGTCTCTCAGTTCGTCAATCAAATTATAAAGGTCGTCCAGATGTTTTTGCTTCTTGTAGAGTTCGTCGCTCAAACGAATATCAGTCTGTTTCAGCTTTTCCTTTTCTTCTTGCAAGTCAAATATCATGGTTCGAATCAGGCTCAGTTCATCTCTGTCGGCGCTATACGAGCGGCGCCTGGGAGTCGGAGTTTCCACTTCAGCGACTTTTTCTTCTTCTATTGGTTAGAAAAATCATTTAAGCCTGGTTTTCCCTAGCGACGCAAGCACAAGCGCAGTCACGCAAAAACGACAAATTTTGATCCTTGTGCTTGTGCTTGCGGCAAGCACAAGCAAAAGCTTTTAAATGCAATGTGCTTGTGCTTTTGCTTGAAACGAAGCCGTTTTTGCGGTGAAATAAGAGCTGTTATCCTTGCGCTTGTGCTTACGCTTGTGCTTGCGTCGCTAGTGAAAACCAGTCTTTAGTGTGTCACTGTAATAATACAGGTAAAGCAAGATCCTTCTGACCTCAGATTTAACTAAAACATTGCCAACGTATAAAGGCCCAGTGTTATGGGGAACATTTTCTTTCAACTTGTATCGCAACACTGCGGCATTGCAAGTTGTACAGGGTTGTTGCACGTATTACCTCCTGTACACTCTTTTTTTTATAAGAATCTAGTTTATAAGAATATCGAGGCTGAAATTTGCGAATTTTTAAGAATATTTTAAGAATTAACCCGAGGCTGAGATTTTGAAAAGAATATAGTTTTTAGTTGAAACTAAAATCAGGTATTTTCATGTCCGTCACTTTATCTCTGTGAGGAATGCTTTGTTTAAAGCCAAAATGGCCAGGCTGCAACGAAAAGCAATGGTACATGTACACAATGTAACACGATACAGATCTGGACACCAAAAACGTGTAATTGATTACCCAATACTTGCTAAAACGGAAATGTCAAACGTTATTTTCTAAGAATGTTCATAGGAATATTTCAGCCTAAAATCGGCATAAAAATAAGAATATTCAGCCTGGGTCGGAAAAACTGTATTCTTATTTAAAAAAAAGAGTGTATTGCAAGTTGCGGCAACATGTTGCACAAAGTTGAACTCATGTCTGAATCCCGTCCTCCCCCTCCCCCCCGGGGCGCGGGCGGGCTCCCCCCCCCTCGGGGGGGCGGCGCTGGAACTCATGTCTACTTACACGGGTGGTAATACGCGCAAACACTTTTCAACGTGCGGTGCAACAATGTTGCGAGACAAGTTAAAAGAAAATGTTACACGTATAACTGCACGGGCCTTAAACAGCAAACTGAATGTTCGACAGACCAGCATCAGTAAAGAACTTATTAAAATAATGAAGACGACTACTGCGCAACTATCAACTGGAAATTGTTACGGGCGTGGCACATAATTAAATGCGGGAAACAACTGGAAATGTCGCAATGGACGCTGGGTGTGATGATCCGCATACAATGTGCTTTCCGACAAAAAACGAAAATGCTATTATAACTTTTTATTGGCTGAATATCTTCCACGTACGGGATAAGAAAAAAATTACATAAATACTTCCCCTACCTTTTTTCTTTTCTGCCTCCTCATTGGCTCGCTCTACACTTTCGCGTTTCATCAGCGACAGCGTGTTCTTTAACTGGTACGTCTGCATTTCGTTGTCTTCAATGAGAGATTTTTGGTTCTTTAGCTCATTTTCCAGGGCCGCTAGTTTGTCCCTCATATCGTTAATTCCTTCGCCGCACACTTCAAGTCTAGCTAATGCGTCGCTTGCAGCTTGTCCCGCCCCGCTTGTCTTCTCGTCTGTTCCTTCAAGTTTCCCTTTTACTTCTCGGACTTGAGCTTCCAACCCTTGAAGTTTCTTCTCATGCTCGTTGAGAGCTTGCAGAGCTTCTGAAACCCTCGGTGGCAGATCTGTCGTAACAATTTCTTTCTTGCCAACGTTCCCCGTTTTGTTCGTTAGCTCATCCATGGCTTCCTTTAGATTTGCCAGCATGCTTTCTAATTCACTCATCTTCTTCTTGTTATCTTCCAATTTCTCCAGCAATTTGGATATATCCTCATCCTGCCCTTTATTCTTTATGGCATCAAGGGAACTTTTGAGTTCTTTAATTTCGGATCGCATTTCACTGTAATTTTCTTTCAGCCCATTCGGCAAATTTTCTTTCAGTTCATTCAGATCGGACGTTAGGGCATCGACCATCTCTGTTAAACCCTCCAGAGAATTTTCCGAGGCTTCGAGTTTTCGCTTGATGTTGATTAATTCCACGAAGTCATGAGCGGGCGTCCTGCTCTCCTTCCTCACCAAAGAAGCTGCAGACCTCACAGGATCCGGTACTGGGACCGGGGGTGTCGAGGGGGCAGGTTGGGATTCAAGGAATTCCACCCGCTCTTGAAGCTCTGTAACCTTCTTCTTCAAGGTTCTGAGAGAATCTGATCGCCCCAACAACATCACAGCACTCCGAGATGGGGCTGGAGGTTCTTTAACTGTAAGCCCCGATGACTTCGGTGGCGATGGAGACGCCGACGAATCTTTTTCCGGCACCACCAACGACTCCGATTTACATTCTACAACCAGGACTTGCGGCTGTTCCTCTCCGGCTTGTTCTACTATTGATGGTCCCTCTTGCTCTGTACGTGTTTCAACGGCGATTTGTGGCATCTCTGGTGGTTCGGTTTGTGGCCTAACGGTTGATTCGACTTGCGGCCTTTTGACTGGTTCAGTTTGTGGTCTTATCGGTGACGGAGACCTAGCTTGACTAACTTCGACATATCCGTCTTTGATAAAGTCGTACGCTGATTTTAGCTCCTCTGCAATGGGATCGATGTCTATGATCTTATTTTGAATGTTGAGGTGACGCAGAATTTCACGCAGAAACACGCGCAAAATGTTAAAGTTCACGGTTCCCACTTCTGGTGTTGTGAGCGAAATGTCTAGAAGTTGCTCTAACTCGACTAGGGTAGGCATTTTGGCGAAATTTTGTCGACAACGTAAACAGAAAATCACACCATTCTTTCCACTATGCCTTCGTGGCAATACTTAGCTCTGTTACGTTCAATTAATTGATTACGTATAAAAGACCTTTTAGCGCGCGCTGCAGACTTAAGAAGTCGATCGTGATTAATGTTTGGCTTCTAATCATCCTTTTCGAATGATTGATTTATTGCTGTCAAAATACTAAAAACGAAAAGAAACTGTTTAACATTTTTTTCTCAGCCTGCAATACAGAGTTTTTCGCTGGGCGAGCACTGGATAAATTCCTAACGCCATTTTGGAGTCGCAACTGAAACCGTCGCTTTAATTCCACTCACCCCAAGCCTCTCCTGTCTTCAGAATTCAAAATGGAATTCACTCGGTCAAAGTGCGCTCGCTGGCTCAAAATAATACGCTTGTACTACAGGCTATTTTTTATTGAATAATCTTGTTCCACAATTCTCTAGTCTCTTACAGGAGCTTCCAGAGAGTCTCGTCTCATTTTTTATCTTTTGAGAGAAAGCTCGAAAAGTCTTGTCAGTAAATTCTTGCTGGTAGTGGGGCTGCTTTGGGCGCTGATCAGTGTTGTTTCGTAAACAGCAAGCGAATTTGATCTGTTAGTTCTAGCTTCAGAGTATTTCTCTGATTCTTACTGACCACTTTTCCTCTGCCGGTGGGGGAATCCGGAACTGATACATCTCACAAGTTTCTCGACGGACTCTTCTTCAAACCATCTGACCATGATCCTTCACGCACTACGCTCGCACCCAGTTTTCTGTTAAGTGTCGACAAAATATCAATTCATGTTTATTCTGATCAACACAAATTGTATATTTCGTAACCCTTAAAGGGACTGCGACACGGCTGTTTAGATTAAAGGGACTGTGTCACGGCTGAGTGAAGTTTATATTACCTTTTAGTTTTGCCAAATACTCGCCATGAATCCTAAATGTTCGCAAATGGAATTTTTTCCCGTCCTATGGATCTAAATGACCATACAACCATAGCGTCTTCATTGATTCAAACAATATTTCTCGATCTCCCATGGCGTTATTTTTGAAATTTAAAGTTACAAGACAAACGCGATTAACTTTGAAAATCTGTGGCGTTTCAAGCCCAACAATAAATTTTCAAAAACTCCGTTTTATATCGCAATCGCGTTTCAATCGTCGTCACTTTTGGCCATCCGTACCTTCATTTTATTACCAAAACCATAACAAAACAAAATTTTCTGTGCAATTGTAAAATGTCCCTTCACAGTTTAAGAGGTTATTATTATATTTCACTGAACTTGATGGTCACCTTCTCATACGCTCTTAAATTTGGCTAAAATCCGTGACACAGGTCCCATTTAAGTTTATTTTATTAAGATTTTACCAAATACTCGTCTATTTGAGATATTACTGTTTACACAAGAAATTACTTCTATGGAATCTTGTGAAAAGTGACAAAAAAATTTGGATCTATTCATGTTTGTAGTACGGTTCTTTTTTCTTAGAATTTAAGTGGCTTCCTAAATATTTTTAACTTTATAGTAAGCCCTTAGCTAGATTTTAATGTAAATAGTGTCCCCAATTAGTTTTTTAAAGCTAACTGGACCTTGACACTATAATAAAGTATTTCATTCATTCATTCATTCATTCATTCATAGGCTTCATTGCAACCAAATCCATGTGACTCCAGGGAATTATAATTTAAAGTAATAAGCAAACCAGACTTACTTTGAAAACTGAATTTATTTGAATTTGATGGTCATTTCCCATGCCTAAATTTGGCTAAAATCCGTGACACAGTCCCTTTAAGTCATACGCATGCTCAATGCAAATTCTTATATCAGTTTTGTACCCAGGCGCCCTCATTTGATAGATATTGAGTGTATCGTTCTCGTGTGGTCAAGCATATAAACCTTATGTAATATACCGGACTCATAGGGGTGAAAAATTTGTATGCATTTACAGACATAAACGTATCCATGTGGACAGAGAAATTCCTGTTTCGAAAGATCAACTTCTTGTCTAGTCGGTCGTCACCAAAATAACCTACGGCCTAAATTGAGTAAATGTAACTTGCAATAGACGCGACAAAAAATTTGGTGGCTTGCTAAACAAAAATAATTCATATCACCTCCTTACATGGGCGACATATTAATTTTTAAGAAACATGATTGTCTACTTTTACTCAGTTGGCTAATTTAGGCTAAACGCACAACAAGAATAATTCTGCGCGAAACCTCCGCTTTTGGAAGAAAAGAATCGCAGGCAGTTTCAGAAACGTTTCTCGAATTGTCATTGATGTCCCGAATCCGTAGCAGGGAACTGGAAACTAGAGAGCTTTATAAATAAAGTCAAGAAACACGGTAATCTTTGGTAAAAGCTCGCTGAAGTTTCTCCAATAACCATAAACTTAAAATATCGCCAGTTAAGTCTCCTATATAAAATTGCCGCGAGAATTTCACACCCTCTCAGAAAATTTGGTCGAAACTTTCGAGTGCCCATGAGGCTTTCCAGATGCCCAACTGATCATATGGTATCAATAAAAACGAAACCTAGAAAATTCTCCCTGTCTTTTTGCTAAGTTAGCTTATGAACAAATATTTACAAACAAATGAAATTTTGTTGATGCCATTTTAAATAAAGCGTAGCACTTCATGTAAACATAGCAGTAAACATCATTAGCGATATCTTACAGTCTCCTGTTCGGAAAACTTGGAGTTTTTGTTTCTGGGTATGTCTGTTTCACTGACTAAAAAATCGTCATTATCATCTTTACTTGTCTTATTAAAAATCACCTTAAATATTAGTTAAAAAATTAGTTTTAAGTGCCAAAACGCACCGAGTTTTATGGCGTGCTGCTTTTTTGGCCTGTCGATAGGAACCATAGTCAAGTCACGGTTGATTTCCCGAGTAATATCAACAAGCCGGTTGCTAAATTAGCTCTACTGTAAACATTGTTTGAAAATGTCGTATCATGGTCCTTTTTTCCTTTGAGCAATAAATCTGCACCTCTATAAAATTTCTTCTTTGTGACTAGATAGTCAAAGAAGCAAAAGGTATGAATATATGATACCTTTCACGGATACCGCCTCGGCGCCTCTTAAAAACTGCCTAAACAAATGAAAGCAGGTTGTTGTATTCTGCCAGGGTTCACACTGAGGATAAAAAAGCTTCACATTTTTGTGATACGTTTTTATTTAAATTTAAAGTGTAGGCCACAGATTTCTTTTTTTGCTTTTACTCTGATAATTTTATGGGTCAATAAATGAGATTTCTCACCAAGGTAGCTAAACTCGAAAAATACGACATTTATTTACTCGATATATTTATGTAAAGCACGAGGATTTCAGGGAGTGGAGGAGGCAGGTGAGGGTATTCAACAAACCAGTAAAACAAGGAACGCCTACATATATACTTATCAGATACGCGTCGCGCGATCGATGCGTCTTGATCTTACGATCAACTGAACACGAAATTCATGGCTTAAGGGCTGGCAGTTTTGAGGGCTAAAAAATTCTTTAAAAAAATCTTGGCTGCCCCGAGGCTTTACTGTAAGCGACTTCACTAGTTAACTGGTCACACTTGACCTGACACATGCGCGCCGACACGACTTGGCATTTTATATTTTGACAAGATAACTATTGTTTGGAAAACAAAGTGGACTTGGTTGCATTCTTGTGGCACGTGACACGGTATTTCATAATTTTAAAACTAAATTACGAAAGATAATTCAATTTAGAAAATTGAAAGATTTGGGAGGGTTGGTTATTTTACAGAACTATAAGTAAAAGAATCTACTCGACACCAAATAATCCACAAGTATCAGTAAATTCAATAAAGTGCTCGGGTCATTGCACGTGGTGTCACCAATAAGATTCGTCAGGGCAAAAATCCGACCCGTTTCATCATTATTAAATAATTAAAGGCTTTTCCATATAGTTACTCGCTGCCCCCCAGAAATCAGTTCAATTCAGTTTTGCAGGTGACGGTGAAAGAGCAAGGAGTTTTTAAGAAGGTAAGAGATTTCTTTGAAATGTATATTCCTTTATCAAGGTAAAGTCAACTTGCGTCCCGCCGAGTTGGAAATTGACCTTTAATAGCCATCTTTGCACACTAGCTACCATATTTTTGTTTTCATAATCTTTGAACCAGACTTCGTTTGATAACAATATGGAAAATATAAGGAAACAATATCCATGAATTTAATTTTTCTCATCCACACTGAATCTAAATTTATGATAAAATGTAGAAAAACAGCGTAACAAGGATAATTTTACTAACAATCTATCCCCTTTTTCCTTTGCTCTAGAATCAATAATGAAGGGATTTACACTGTTAATTGCTTGCCTTTTGGCCGTGATGATGGTAGCGTTTACTGAAGGAAAATCTATTACCGCCAAGAAGCAGGAAAAGGCTGTCGCCAACGAACACGAATCGGAAGATTCTGATGAATCCGAAGAAGAGAATGTAGAAGACTCGTCCGCTTCAGGCAGCGGATCCGGCGGAGGTGCGTACTAGCCGCGTAAAATGTTACAGTCAAGGTTTTTTTGCACTACCTGGTAACAAGATCTGTGATTTTTTAAAGCGTCTTTAATTCAGTCGGTCTGAAACATAGGCGAATTAAGCGACAATAGCTCTGAGAATCGAGATAAAAGAGAAAATAAAGTGAAGTTAGCAGTGAAAATAATGATGAACTCGGAATTTAGGTCATGCTTGTAACAGCGTGTATCACCGATACAACCTGCACGCTAAGAAAAATAAAACAAAAAAGAAACAGGTTTATATCGGTTAATAAGCATCAGAAATGCTGTTACGTTCGAACATTTTTCTGAAAATTTCGCTTTTTAAATTTATGGATTTCTTGGACCTTTATCGAAAAAAGTATGACTCATCAAAAGTTGTAAACAGTTGACGAAATTAACTGCAGTGAAAACAAAGGATTGCCGGTGAAGCTATTGTTCAAGTATAATTCACACCGTGGAAAGATAAGATAAAACTGTAAATAAATAAAATCGTTTTACACGGACAAAGGCGAAGTTTCAATTTTGAATTTCCATATTCGAAATTTAACTTTGTGTTTGCATATGTTTCTTTTACGGTTAGTTTCGAGAATTTGGTGGTTTCGATGTGTCGACAAGTTAACGATTCTTTATTCTTTTCGAGACATGTTTCGTTGATAATGTAGTCCTTATGTTGTAAGCTGAGACTGTGGAAGGCGTGGTCACGGCCTAATGGTTGGTGCACTCCACTCTCGATTGATCAGTTTGGGTTCGAGCCCTGGCCGGGGTCACTGTGTTGTGTTCTTGGGCTAGACACTTTACTCTCTCAGTGCCTCTCTCCACCCAGGTGTATAAATGAGTGCCGGCGAACTGTTTGCGCAGCCGACAGAATGTTTAGGGCTAAATTGCGATGGACGAGCATCTCATCCAGGGGGAACAGCAATATTTCTGTATTCACGAGAAATAATGCCCGGTTCAGACGCCGATCTTTTAATGAGCCGAACCTAATTCCTTGAATTAAGTACATGAAAAGATCGGCGTCTGAATCAAATTAGAACAGCTATTTAAATTTGGAACGGCTCACCCGTCCTTCCCGCCTGGCTTGGCCGAGAATTTCGCCTGTGGAACGCCTTTGGAACGGCTTTGATTCAGACGCCGTACTTTTCATGTGTCGATCCTAATTCATAAATTATTATAATGTATTTTGCCAGCAGTTTATCTCAATTATTGGAACTGTATTAGGAACGGCCTCGGAACGGCCAAAAAGTACGGCGTCTGAATCAAGAGGCGTACTTTTGTCAATTTGGGTCGGTCCAAATTCGAAATGAGTTCGGCTCATGAAAAGTACGGCGTCTGGACCGGGCCTAAGATATTACAAAAACAACTTGTACTTTGTTTTATAACCCGGTGCAGTATCACTCACTCATCAAAAATAAATCGGGGTAAAACAACGAAAACAATCAGCACCTTGATTTCAACGGGAGTAATAGTTTTTTTACTCGTATCTTTTTTAATATTTACGTGTAAATATTCGCAGGAGGATAGAAACATTCATTTGACTCAGGCTCAGGTTGTTCATAGGATGGTTGACGCTATCCATCGGAATAGATTGGAGCGGTTTTCACTTGAGTGTCGAAAGTAAATTGCGTTTGCTTTGGTTTTGCATTACTACGCTTAGTGATTGGCTTAAAAATCTCGCGCCACTTTTTTAGCCAATCAGGAGTAAAACTAAAACCAATCGTGACTAGCTCGCGCACGTTTTCCCGCGCTTCGTGCCAGCTTCATGTTTTTGCTTCGAGTTTTGATTGGTTCACTGGATTGTCTGTGTCCTTTGTGACTGGCCAGAGTAATTACTTTGGTTTTGGTTTTACGACACTCAATTGAAAACTGCTCTAAACAAAACAAATCCCGCTGCCCACTTGCATATCGATTTATCCGGTGAGAGCATTTTCCATCGTGTTGACAACAGAACCAATGTATAGTAACTTCTTTCAAACCTCAAACTTGCATGTAATAAAGGAAATTGTCGAAACTATTTTACTCAGACAGGACCCACCACTGTGCAAAAAAGCAGGTGGTCTCTTCGGGTACCCCCCCCCCCCCTCCCACTTTAAAAGATGGTGTCTCTATCAGGAGTAGAAACTTCAAACCTCCTTGTGCCATTTCTCCAGTAATACAAGCTTCATGCACACCTAATATGAAAGTCTCAACTCAAATTTGAGGCCTATAAATTTTGTCCATTTGGGTAATCAGACAGGTGGTTTCTTGCAGAGACTTCCTACCCCTCCACTTGGTGGGTCCTCGTCGAGTACACTTGTTATGACCACTTCCCTAAAATAAATGAGTTCTTTACTTTAAACTAATTGTGCAGTTTTTGCTTCTGAATTTGTTTTCTAGGGAAAGGAAAGGACTGTTATGGAGGAGGTTGTGGTGGCTACCCTCAGTACCCCGGACAACAACCATATCCCCAACAACAGCCCTACCCACAACAACAGCCATACCCCCAACAACAACCATACCCCCAACAACAACCATACCCCCAACAACAGCCATACCCCCAACAACAACCATACCCCCAACAACAACCATACCCGGGAACCTCACCTTGCGGAAGTCCTGGTTGCATGAAATTTAAGAAAGGCAAAAAAGGAGAAGAGAAAGGAAAGAAAATCAGCGACGAAAAGAAGCACAAGAAGCATCATTAACTTGAATTAGAATTAACGTTACGTTGTATTAATGAAGTATTTTCTCTAGAACGTTTTCCAATATCGCACAAAAACAAATTCAGTCATAGTTCACAACAGTAAATACATAATGTGAAACTCGTGAAGAATTTCGCGCTTACGAAGATTTTCCTAACGAGCAGCTTCAGTTAGTGAACTCAGCTAGTTTGAACAAATAAAATATTCATGGAATAACAACGTCGGAGTAGTTTTTATGTAAAATGATCCGAACGTATGTGCTGTAAGAGTAATTAGTGGCCGTTTTTATGCTAGAGACGTTAAAGCCGTCTGAGACGTTGAAGCTGTCTCGAGACGACTTTAACGTCTGGTATAAAAACGGTAAATAAGATAGACGCCTTTAACGTCTGATGGCTTTAACGTCTCTTCGTAAGATCGTCTGAACGACGCTCTTAACCGACAGCTTTAACGTCTCGGACGCTAAAGGCGTCTAGTATAAAAACGAGACGCCGTTAACTAGTATAAAAACGGTAAATAAGACAGACGCCTTTAACTTCTGATGGCTTTACGTCTTCGTGTCCAGTGTCCTCCGAATCTAGAACCCAGTCTTTTTTTATATTTTTTAATTACTTTTTTTCTGAAAAGCCGTCTACTAAATGCGTCCTTTTTTTTTATATCAGGCGTCTTTAACGTCTTAGACGTTAAAGACTTCTGGACGACTTTATTGTCTCTAGTATAAAAACGACCAGAAAACAAGGTGTCTCACCCATAATTTAAAATAATTTGTCCCTCAAAACCGCATTCCAGTCCCCATAGCCCTTTCGTTTCTCTTAGCCGGCTGGGCCTTGGCACGAGAAAACGAAGGGCTCTTGAAAACGAAGTCGTTCCTAGTCGACTTTTTGTTCTCGTCTTTTACTGGCCGGAAATTAAGGGAAAGTCATGGGAGACTGGGGAAAACTCGGGGACATGCTCGCGTTTCCTTCGTTAATATTCAAAAGGTCTGAAAGGACAACAAGGAACGAATGAGGACAAAGTTAGGCATTCTTGCGTCTGTTGACGCTTTAATGTCAATCGGCAAACGACCGTTTTACGGCATGGGTGAATCATTTTGTATCGTTTGTGAACTACAACCCATAATGACCTTTTTCTTTGACATGACCGCTTGAAGATTAAGGCCAACGAGACCGCAATAAAAATAATTACCCAGATATGCATTTGTCACTGAGTTGTCATGTTATGCCACCCATTATAATCAAACCCATTCAGACCCTCCTTTGGCGGTCAACATGCAGCAGGCGCGTAGGAGGGGGGTTCGAGGGGTTCGAACGAACCCCCTTTGGAGGTCAATAATGGAGGACTGAAAACACAAATTGTTGATTTTCTGCTTTTAGCAAATAGTGGGGGAATGGAAAACAAACTTTGAGTGTTGCAGCTTTTAAATTACCTTGCAAGGAAACGGAGAATGGATACAAGTGATCCCATCGTTGAAAAAGATTTCCTTAACAGGAGTTCGGCATTTGATAAATGGAGTCTCCATAGACGAAAGGCGGGGAATACAATTTCGGGAGACCCAGGTGATACGTGTATTTAGCGCATATTAACGCTTTGACGCTGCTTTTAGTACATTGACGGTGGAGCCGGGGGGTGGGGGGCTTAAGCTTTTACCCTGAGATGCCTTTGCAGCACGCGTCAAGCTTTCGTAAAACGTTTAATGTACTAAGCCGGTATGTATGTGTGAATGTATCAAGTTAACAAAACGCCGGAAATATTGTTGTTACGTGTATGACTAAAAATACCTGTTATTTTACACTCCATCAAGTTTGAAATATTGACGTGCACAATGCTGAAAATAGCATTTCCGGGCCTCTAGATTTCAAAATATTCTGGGGGGGACATGCCCCCAGACCCCCCTAGAGGCTCGCGCCTTCGGCGCTCGTATTTAATTCCCCCCCCCCACTTAATAAATATTCCTGTCAATACGAACACCCTTCCAAAAACCTTAGCTACGCGCCTGTGCAGTACATAACAGTAACAATCCGGTCGTACGGAAAAAGATGGCGGCTGCACATTTTATCACAATAAAATACCTTGCGAACCTAAGGGACCGTTCATTTTTTATGGAGTAGGGGGGCTGGTGGGATTTGAGGGGGGGCCATGCGAAAAAATATGGCTTAAAAGGGGGGGTCAGCCAAAAAAATATGGTCTGTAAGGGGGGGTCACTGAAAATAATTCTTATTTTTAGTGTTGTAACGAGGGCTTCTATAATAGTTTAACACCTTGCCAGAATGCCCAAAATAACATTCCTGAGGTTCTTAAAATTCAAATTTTTCCCGGGGGAGCATGCCCCCGGACCCCCCTACTTTGTTATATGTACAAAGCGGCATTAACTCAACCCAATAGCTCATTGGTTACAAATGCAGTCAACCCATACTAACAAACGCCATCACGCAAAAAAAAAATAAAAGCCAATGTCAGCTATTTGGAGGAAATAACTTGTCTATTATTATGACTGAACAACTGATACACTCTTTAGCTTGATAATAAATTTACTTGATTGTCACGTATTTTTTTGTAAGGGGGGGGGGGTCATCGAAAAAAATTGGACCTCGAGGGGGGACCAGGCTAAAATTTCCGATGAAGAAGGGGGGGCCATCATATATAGCAGCGACTATCGATCAAATCCCACCAGCCCCCCCCCCCCCACCCATTAAAAAATGAACAGTCCCTAACACATCCAGGCAATAGGCACCTAGGAAACCTTATTTTAAATTACAAATTCGTTCCTGTACTAACACCATTGTTGCTAGTTTTGAAGTTTTAAGTGCTTTTCTGTGCGTTTTATGAGCGTTTTTAGGATTTCAGTGCGCTAACAATTGTATGGATAAATGACCAGTCGCCAGCTTTTTCGTTATGCTGAATTACTTTCATTCGTCATTTTTCGGTAAAATTTCTCATCCATGGACCTTTAATAAATTTGCCAATTATGTCTCAAGCAGCGTTGAGACCTCCTTTGACAGTTGATGGTAAAAATTTCCTTCATCTCCCATTTTGACAGTTTAATTTTCATTCATTATACCTTTGACGATTTAATAAGTCGAAGACTCAGTTTACCATTGGTATCGGGGCACGTCTTTTACGTTTCAAGTGTCCTTTGTGTTCGTTTTAAAGCCTTATTTTCAAACGCTGAGAAAAGTTTATCTTTTCGGATACGCTAGCTGAACTTTCAAACTTCAGAAAAAATTTTAGGTAACAGAATATTATTACCCGAATTTACGAGCCTCTGTTGCCTTCTCGAAAATCGTAACTGGCCGACATCTTTTCTCTCCCGAAAACAGCACTCTACCCCCCCCCCCCCCGGCAATACTTTACCCATGTCACGTAAGTTTGAGCAGTAGAACTCTCCAGTGTTTCATCACACTTTAATCGTGGGTCTTCCGAGCAGAATTTCACCGAATTCCGAACGATTATTCACCGAGACCAAAGCCGAAACGGTCTGTTGACGGTTAAAATGACCTTCATTTGAAGGTTGACAGTAACAGTTAATCCGCTTTTTTAAAGCCACAATCTTATGGACAGAGGAATATCTAAAAACGTCACATACTTCGTAATTTCTCGACAACCTTTTCTTATCGACTCGCACAAGCAATTTTTACTACTTGATTATTCCGCTCCTTCAGTTGTTCAAAAACTTGCATGACTTGATGTATTTCGTCGTACACACAAGTAAATAAAAATTGTCATATGCGAAAAGGAAGGAAACTGTCAAGGAGCGGTCACTTGAAAACTTCTCAAGGAAAACATGTTCGTGTGCATAACTAAAGAGTATTATATTCACGGAAATTTCAATTTGTCATATGTTATGAACAACATGAAAACGTCCTGTCCAGGACCAACTCCTTCAATTTTTTCAAATTAAAGTTGTACCCGACAGATAACGGCTTTGCCGAGGAAAGCATCTGCTGAGGCATATTTAAAATTTTCTCTTCGCGCTTTTAGCGTTTATTTTCAGACATGAACGTCTTCGTGGGTAAATAAACAATAGAGAGATTAAGCATGACGTTATACGGCAAACGGCAAACGCGAGCTAGCGCTTGCCTTTCATTTTGTTACCTTTTTATGGAATTCTAAAATTAATCCCTTATAATAAAAAAGGGGAAAAAATCCCACATTCACGACAAACACAAAACTACTCATTTTCGCGTACGAACGCCAAACGGCAGACGGCAGAAGTTGAATTTTTGCCGTTTGCAGGAGGGTTAACGTCATGCTTAACCTCTCTTATGTTTTTTTTACGTAAAGAAGACGTTTAAAGAAGTTTAAAAACTTCCTTTGAGGAAGTTCAACTTTCCGTTCTTTATTTTCAACTCTCTTCTTAGTGTTTGGAAATGTGGTGAAAAACTGTCTCTCGTGTTTGATATACATCATTAAAACCTGCATAAAAGGCCTGGCTAAACTCGGAAACTGTTGTCGGAAACATATTTGTTGCGGACCGAGGCGAATGTTTTCCAGTTTAGCCGCACGGGAAACATATGTAGCGCAAACAAATTTTGCTCCATGGAAACAAGAAAATGTTTTTGCCTCAGGTCAAAAACACGGTTTTGCTTCCAGACACAAATTTTGCTTCCGAAACATATGTTTCCCAGTTTATCCACCATGGAAACAATGTTGACTTGTTAATCGGGCGTGGCCGATTTAAGGTTTACCCTTTGGTCGTCCTAGAGCGTAGTCTCCTGGCGCGGCCAAAAAGACGGGGATAGCTCGGGGTTGCTACAAAACCGCTACGGGTGACGCATACCGCAATGGTTTTCATTTTAGTTTTGACAGGAAATCGTTGCAGGCACACTTGGTCGACTTTTGGGTTAATGTGTAATCAGGTTGTGTTTTTTTGCTTCGGCGGAAGGACAGAGAAAAAAGCTTACGGTGCAAAGTACAGTATGGGGCCCAGTTCTCGGCCACTTTTGACGTAAACTTGTATTTCTTACTTCAGAAGAACCGCAGGAACTTGAAATTTCTCCCAGAGCTAGCTACATTATTCAGCTTTTTGGTGTAAAGCTATCGACCGGTCAAAAATTAATTTGCGCGAGCAATAATAAAAATAAAAGCTCCATTTGTGGGCCCAGTTCTCGGCCACCTTGGCCCAGTTCTCGGCCACTTTTGACGTAAACTTGTATTTCTTACCTCAGAAGAACCGCAGGAACTTGAAATTTCTCCCAGAGCTAGCTACATTATTCAGCTTTTTGGTGTAAAGCTATCGACCGGTCAAAAATTAATTTGCCCGAGCAATAATAAAAATAAAAGCTCCATTTGTGGGCGCAGTTCTCGGCCACCTTGGTCCAGTTCTCGGCCACTAAAAAGCTTGTGCGTAATTATCTGTAAAAAAAAATGCTCAATTAATTTTCATAGTCATAAAATCACTCTGTAAACCTATTTATGTTATATCGATCCCAAATTATTTTTATGAGGCTTTGTTTTACTTTAGAAAAGAAGGATTTTAACGCGCCTAGTTGCCTATGTGCAGGTTCTGGCAAAACCGCATTGTGTGACCCGTGCATTTAGACGGTTTATTTTGCAGTGAAAAGGTCTTAAAAGATTTAGGTGTTGTAGAAATAATAGACAAGACAAGAGTCAGTTTAAAACTTAGAGATAAGATTGAACTTTATTTTTAAAACATTTATTTCTTTCATTCTGGCAGCAGCAGATGAAATTATATTAAAAACCAAGCGCTAAGCTGTGATAGCGAGCAGGGTGGCCGAGAACTGGCAAATACGCAAACGTCGCAAGAAAAAATTTCGAAGTAAATTAAGACCAAAAAATACAACGGTTCAACGAAAAGTTAACTAAAGCAGAAAGATGAATTATTCTACGTTTCACATGCCAAAAATTAGCTGGTATGGTGGGGGCTTTTGGATAAAATACGAATTTAACTACATCCATGGGCAAAGTACAGTATGGGGCCCAGTTCTCGGCCACTTTTGACGTAAACTTGTATTTCTTACCTCAGAAGAACCGCAGGAACTTGAAATTTCTCCTAGAGCTAGCTACATTATTCAGCTTTTTGGTGTAAAGCTATCGACCGGTCAAAAATTAATTTGCCCGAGCAATAATAAAAATAAACGCTCCATTTGTGGGCGCATTTCTCGGCCACCTTGGCCCAGTTCTCGGCCTCTAAAAAGCTTGTGCGTAATTATCTGTAAAAAAAATGCTCAATTAATTTTCATAGTCATAAAATCACTCTGTAAACCTATTTATGTTATATCGATCCCAAATTATTTTTATGAGGCTTTGTTTTACTTTAGAAAAGAAGGATTTCAACGCGCCTAGTTGCTTATGTGCAGGTTCTGGCAAAACCGCATTGTGTGACCCGTGCATTTAGATGGTTTATTTTGCAGTGAAAAGGTCTTGAAAGATTTAAGTGTTGTAGAAATAATAGACAAGACAAGAGTCAGCTTAAAACTTAGAGATAAGATTGAACTTTATTTTTAAAACATTTATTTCGTTCATTCTGGCAGCAGCAGATGAAATTATATTAAAAACCAAGCGCTAAGCTGTGATAGCGAGCAGGGTGGCCGAGAACTGGCAAATACGCAAACGTCGCAAGAAAAAATTTCGAAGTAAATTAAGACCAAAAAATACAACGGTTCAACGAAAAGTTAACTAAAGCAGAAAGCTGAATTATTCTACGTTTCACATGCCAAAAATTAGCTGGTTTGGTGGGGGCTTTTGGATAAAATACGAATTTAACTACATCCATGAATTTTAAGGAGCCGTAAACAAACAAATTTTTCGGGAATGCAAATTCACCTACCTCCGCGTAAACTCGACGTGTGAGCTTTCTATATCGAATTGAACGATCAAACTCAAGATACTTAAAGCACATGAATCAGTCTATCGTTTGAAGGAATTACCTTTTTCTTTTAATTCAACTGGAGTGTGAAAAAACGCGTTAAACACAAAGTGGCCGAGAACTGGATCCGGCCGAGAACTGGGTCCCATACTGTACTGATATTCACCATTGTGAAATTGCACTTACTTTGACAAGTTAAAGTTATTTTTGTAAATGAAAAAGGTAACGTCATTGATGTCACGCAGTGTTTTTTTTTAGCAAACTAGATGGTTTGCTGGTTTCTGACTATGAATGGGGGTGTGATCTTGCGGTATATTTTTTGAGCCTGATTCCGCCGTAAAACTTTTTTTTTTATTTAGGAAGAACTGTGTCGATTTTCATTTCTGAACAATTGGTCGTCAAGTTGTTTGTCACAAAGAGTAGAATGTTTGTACAGCATGTTTTGGAATTATTTTAGATTTGGTTAGTAAGACGCTTCTGAAGACCTGAGCAAAACATTGGGAATGTACAGTATTAATAGGAACTTGAATGGAATTTTTCACAAGTTGGATAAAGGTATCAACTGAAAAAAATGGACTTCAAAATGAGAACTTGGATTTTGTTGTAATTAAATTTTATCGCGGATTGGATGCATAATATCACGGCTTTGAAAGTCTTCAAATAATTAGAAAGGTTCCTTTCTTCCTTTTGATCTTATTGTTATTTTCATGTATTGATTATTCGAAACTGGTTTTCGTTGATACGAAAAAAAAACGGGTTTTCACTGAATTGCTTGAAGTATTTTTAGACGTGATATATTGGCTTAATCAAATTACATTGTGCACGAAATATTTGTTATTCTTTTGTCTTGAAACTTTGAGGAAATTGAAATTTTTGTTTGACAGTAGTGTACGAAAGGCATTTTATAGAACTGAATAAAAAATAAGAAACATTGATAAAGGTTATTTCAAAGATTTATTTTGCCTGATTTTGAAGGGTTTCAGGAGTTTTAAAGAGTGCTGGTAAACGGCTGTATGTTGTTTGTGATTACGGATCTTATTTTTTAACGCTCTAATTTTTGAAAGGTTAAAACAGGTTAAAACCGGGCGGTTTCATGAGTTTTTTGGGTAGAAAGGTACGGTGGTGGTCAAAAAAAATGTTTAGAAAGGAATGACTGTAGTAGCACGTAAGTCGGAGGTTTGCGTGAGTCACGGGGCATAGTATGCGTGAGCTGGATTTCCGGCGTCATAACGGCATGTTTTGTTTACTGAAAGATACACTCGACCTTTATTAGTTAGCTTAGTCGGCTTGGGAAACTATTTTAACAAGAACATTGAGAAGCTTGAGAAGCTTAAAATCGGGCGCTTTGCCTTGAAAGGCAGGGTTCAGTACAGCAGAAACCACGAAGCAGTTACTTAAGTAGCACTCAGTCCGACTGTGTTTGTGTAAGTCACAGGGCTTGCATGAGCTGTATTAGTGTGCATAATATAATATCCAGAACGTTGTCGAGATTGCATTATTACTTAATGACATGATGGTTTCAATTTATAAATGTATCTCACACAATACAAATAAACGATTGAAGTAGACGACTAGACAATGTAAAGTTTGACTTAGCAAAGTGCAGTGTATTGGTAATACTGTAAGGTGCGGTTTCACCTGACGGTCGTGTGCTTTTCGGTATTTTCCAGGCATTGCACTTTGATGGGACAGTACTACAACTGTTTACCGGGGAACTACTATTGTCAAGAAAATGATCACAACTTGTTGATGAATGATTGAACATTTGTTTCATACCATTACTGTAATAGCAATTGATGAAGGCTTTTAGTACTGAACCAAAGTATAAGGACTGGGAAATACTGAAACCCATTATCAGCCACCTTAAACGGAAATATCTTGTTGGTGTTTCAAGGAATACAAGGAAACTTCACTCATCCCATGTATCTATGTATTGCGGTATTTTGTAATTTTTTGAGTGATTTTTGGGGATGTTTGGCAGGTGATAGTTTTTTTAAAAGAATTAGTAAAATTTAGACAACTAAGAAATATTAAAAATTTAATGTGAATTTAACATTGGAATTTGAAGTTAGAAATTGGCAGACGGACACCAAACAGTCCCGTGACATCCTGGAGTGTTTTTGCATGGGGGTCAACTGTGTGATGATGTTTCCATTTTTTTCTTCAATCCCCACTGATAAAGAACTGTTGTTGGTGTTATGTTGGTGTTATCACATGTCAAGCCTTTAACAAGGTATGAAAGAACACAAGGATTTAAATTATTCTGGTGCTCAATTTTTGCGTAACTAAAATTAATGTTACTCAAATTCCTGATGGATTCTGTCTTAAACTGTTACGAGCTTAGTATTTCCAAATTATTGCATGTCAATGTAAGGCAAGACAAGACATGCCTTGATTCTTATGTAATTCTCTTAAAAACACATAAGATATTGACTATAATTTTGTCTGTGCTATGGCAATTCACAGTGGGGTGGTCTTGATGTGTCTTTAACTTGTTGACTGGACTGGACTAGTAAAACGCGGACTAGTAAAACGCGGACTTGTAAAACGCCTCTAGACACTTCGAATTCCTTGGCCACAATCATCTTACGGCTCTCTTCAATACATAATGTCTCAAAAAAACAGTAACCTCAGAAAGAAGTCAGAAGCAAATAAGGTCGAAAGACCGAATTTGAACATATAACGGCAAATGTTCTAATGTCACGAACGTAGGAGTCGTGTAGGCCCGTCACCTTTATTTACCACATACTGCCCCCAAATTAAAACAGTACCCTCAGAAAGAAGTCAGAAGCAAATAAGGTCGAAAGACCGAACTTAAACATTTAACGGCAAATATTCCAATGTCACGAACGTAGGAGTCGTGTAGGCCCGTCACCTTTATTTACGATTGACTGTTGATTTCTGGACGGGCCCCGTTCTACCTCGTGCGAGCAATACAAACGACTGCACTCAACAGACGTCAAGTAGTGGAAAGAAAGAAACATATGCACACAACTCATAGCATCAATCCCGTTGTTTTAGTAGGGGTTTGCAGAACGAACATGTGCTATACTGCAAAAACATCTCCACGCTAAAACAGACCATAGAGTGCTCAAAAAAGCTAGAAATATGCCGTCGAAGAAACACACAAGAGCTTCAAACACAAATTGTTTCGCTCGCTAAACCGTTTAGTTTCCGTTTAGTGTCCGCGTTCTACAAGTCCGTGCTTAACAAGCCCTCGTTTTACAAGTCCGCGTCTTACAAGTCCGCGTTTTACTAGTCCTCGTTTTACAAGTCCGCGTTTTACTAGTCCGCGTTTTACTAGTCCGCCTTTTACAAGTCCGCGTTTTACTAGTCCGCGTTATACTAGTCCGCGTTTTACAAGTCCGCGTTTTACTAGTCCGCGTTTTACTAGTCCAGTCCAGTCCTCGAAATACAGTATGCCAAAACTCCCCGCCCTCTAAAGATAAGTCCTTGACGGTTCTTGTCGTTTTTCGGTGCCTATTCATCTTCGGCATCTTTCTCATCCACCTCTCGTTCTGTCCTGTGTCTGTCATCACACGAAAGAAAAGCTGATTCTCAAAAAATCTGCCACAAAAGGAAATTGACAAAAACAATATGAAAACCATATATCGAAAGTTTCTTATTCTAAAATTTTATCATACGTCTTAATTCAGAGCTACAAAGAAGTTCCTCCTTTTGAGTTATTGATACTGTTCTTACAGTACCTCTTTCCACTAGCGAAATTTTACAAAATTCCTTCGCGGCGAAAAGGTAGCGCGAATCCAGAACAGACTCCAATCGAGAGTGGGTTAATTCTAGATTACTATTAATTAACTATTACAAGATTCATTTTTAAAATAGTTTCCCAAGCCGACTAAGCTAACTAAACGTCGAGTGTATCTTTCAGTAAACAAGACGCTTAAAGCTTAATGCTTAAAACCGGGCGGTTAATGTCTAACTACTTGAATAGGCAAGTACAGCAAAAACTTTTAAAATACCATTTAATTGAGTAACACGCAAGTCTGTGGATTGTTTGTCCATGCTTGGACAAATTCCTGCTTAGGCTTTCAAATTTTTATTTTTTTCTGAATACTGAATAACCTAGGTATTGAAAACGTTTTGTGTCCAATCTTGAATAAATGAACTCAAACCAGTTAAATGGCAGTACAAATGATCTCCGACCAAAACAAACAAACAATTAGAAAGATTTCGTTAAAAACTAAGAAGCGTTTTTAAACATTTTTAAAAATGTACCACACCAAAAAAATGGGAATAAGAACAAGATAAGAAAGCTTTTTAGCTTTCAAACATGCAAGCTCTTCACGTCAACTTTGGGAAGCAGTCACGCAAACGCGAGTTCTCGATTGCGTGATTCATTGCAGGTCATTTCTCCATCGCCGTTCGATTCCGACTGAAACTCAAAACCCTTGAATGAAAAACAAAAAATAAATATTTTATATTTCTCGCTAAAAAGAGCGGAGTAACCAGAAAATTACAGTATTGGCTCCTGCTCGAATAAAACGAGTCACATAAATAATAAAAAACCGAATAAAACGAGTCAAATATCAAGAATAACAGAAAAACTTCTAAACAAAATTACAAAAGAAAATAAAAAGACTGAAAAGGGCATGGATTAGATCACACGTATTAGATAACAGATGCTGTTAAAAATCCCAACTAAATGTGAAAAAAAGATTCAAGATGAGGCGAAGAAACATTGAATTGCATTAAAAATTTTGAATCCTTAAAAGCCGTGAAAATAGCATGCCGTGATAAAATTTAATTAATTATCCGCGCCAAAGGGCAAGTTTTCATTTTTGCCGTCTATTATTTCACATGATGGCTTTACCGATTTAAATTCCATTCTAGTTTGAAGAAATTATTATATTATTACTTTGCATTTCCATTTTTTTTCTGAGTTCTTGAAAAGTGTGCAAGTAAAGTTTTTACATCAAGAACAAAATAAGGTTCTTTTGTTGTGTAAACATTCAATTCGTCTGTGACACACGACTTTGTCGGCCCAACTGTACACGGATGGAAATGGACAAAATGGACACAATTCTTGCAAAATGGAAAACATCTTCAAAGTAGAGTCTGGGCCAAAAATGCTTTGGCTACCAGCCGTTTTTAAATGCAGGAGCTTGCTGCAAAAACATTGCGTGACTGATGTAAAAAAAGCTTCGACCTGTTAGCCTGCGAACAGGCTCCCGAGTGGGGTTTTTACGCGAGCGAAGCGAGCGGCGTACGCGAGCGAAGTGAGCGGAAGAGCGGGGCCTGAGGGAATCCGCTCGCTTCGCTCGCGTAAAAACCCCACTCGGGAGCCTGTTCGCAGGCTACGACCTGTCGAAACAATCACCGGTTTCGGACTCCAGTACTCGCTTCAGTCGAACGCTTGAATAAAAACACAAAAATATATCTTTTACGTTTAACAGAAATCGGGGTATTAGAAAATTTTTTACTGAATTGCTCCTGCTGAGTACGATATCAAAAGTGCGGGATCTGAATCCTGGCCAAGAAAGCGGCCGAGTGAACTACTACGACAAATAACGCAAATATGTGTATTTAAAACATCACACGGTGCCTTAATCTATAAATAGATGCCGTGTTCGTTTCAAAAGCCTAAAAAGGCAACTAATACAAACGTGAAAAAAATAAAGGAAACATGAAAAAAGTTTTAAATGAATTTTTATTCAAGAAGGGGTCAAGAAACACTTTAAAAGGCAAAAAGATTTAGAAAATTTCAAAACCGTGAAATTTTGCATGCCGTGGTAGAATTTAATTACAAATATTAAATTACCCGCGCCAAGATTTCATTTTCATTTTGCAGACCATTTGTTTTACTTGCTGGCTTTACGGATCCCTTCACAAATACCATCATAGTTCGTAGAAATACTATACATTACCATTTTGTTTACTGAAGACTTGGGAAGTGTGTAAGTAAAGCTTTTACATCAAGAACCAAAATAAGATTATTTTCACTGTATTTTGCTGTGCAAACATTCAATCGTCTCTGATACGCGACTTTGCCAGCTCAACTGTGCACGGATGAAAATGGACATAATTCTTCCTATTAAAAGGAAAGCATCTTCAAAGTATTCCGGCTCAAAAATGCTCTGGCTACCAGCCGTTTTTTTTTTAAAAGCAGTTATGCGTAAAGCTTGCTGCAAAAACATTGCGTGACTGACGTTGCGGTTTGGATCTGTCAAAACAATTACCGGTTTCGCAATCCAAACGCTTGAATAACACAAAAATATATATTTCACGCTTAACAGAAATCAGGGTTTTAGATAAAATTTAAAATACAAGAGTGATTTAATAGCCGGGTTTAATAGCTCCTGCCGAATAAATATCAAAAGTGTGTGATTTGAATCCTGGCCAAGGAAGCGGCCGAGCGGGTCTGGAACGATTTACCGACACGACAACGACAAAACTCCGGGCGATTTATGAACCGGGCCGGCCCAGTCTCTGCCCGGTTAACAAAACATGCCGTTATGACGCCGGAAATCCAGCTCACGCATACTATGCCCCGTGACTCACGCAAACCTCCGACTTACGTGCTACTACAGTCATTCCTTTCTAAACATTTTTTTTTGACCACCACCGTACCTTTCTACCCAAAAAACTCATGAAACCGCCCGGTTTTAACCTGTTTTAACCTTTCAAAAATTAGAGCGTTCGAAACTAAATAAGATCCGTAATCACAAACAACATACAGCCGTTTACCAGCACTCTTTAAAACTCCTGAAACCCTTCAAAATCAGGCAAAATAAATCTTTGAAATAACCTTTATCAATGTTTCTTATTTTTTATTCAGTTCTATAAAATGCCTTTCATACACTACTGTCAAACAAAAATTTCAATTTCCTCAAAGTTTCAAGACAAAAGAATAACAAATATTTCGTGCACAATGTAATTTGATTAAGCCTATATTATCACGTCTAAAAATACTTCAAGCAATTCAGTGAAAACCCGTTTTTTTTTCGTATCAACGAAAACCACTTTCGAATAATCAATACATGAAAATAACAATAAGATCAAAAGGAAGAAAGGAACCTTTCTAATTATTTGAAGACTTTCAAAGCCGTGATATTATGCATCCAATCCGCGATAAAATTTAATTACAACAAAATCCAAGTTCTCATTTTGAATTCCATTTTTTTCAGTTGATACCTTTATCCAACTTGTGAAAAATTCCATTCAAGTTCCTATTAATACTGTACATTCCCAATGTTTTGCTCAGGTCTTCAGAAGCGTCTTACTAACCAAATCTAAAATAATTCCAAAACATGCTGTACAAACATTCTACTCTTTGTGACAAACGACTTGACGACCAATTGTTCGAAATGAAAATCGACACAGTTCTTCCTAAATAAAAAAAAAGTTTTACGGCGGAGTCATGCTCAAAAAATATACCGCAAGATCACACCCCCATTCATAGTCAGAAACCAGCAAACCATCTAGTTTGCTAAAAAAAACACTGCGTGACATCAATGACGTTACCTTTTTCATTTACAAAAATAACTTTAACTTGTCAAAGTAAGTGCAATTTCACAATGGTGAATATATCGGCCCAGTTCTCGGCCGGGTCCAGTTCTCGGCCACTTTGTGTTTAACGCGTTTTTTCACACTCCAGTTGAATCAAAAAGAAAAGGTATTTCCTTCAAACGATAGACTGATTCATGTGCTTTAAGTGTCTTGAGTTTGATCGTTCAATTCGATATAGAAAGCTCACACGTCGAGTTTACGCGGAGGTAGTTGTTTGTTTACGGCTCCAAATTCATGGATGTAAATAAATTCGTATTTTATCCAAAAGCCCCCACCATACGAGCTAATTTTTGGCATGTGAAACGTAGAATAATTCAGCTTTCTGCTTTAGTTAACTTTTCGTTGAACCGTTGTATTTTTTGGTCTTAATTTACTTCGAAATTTTTTCTTGCGACGTTTGCGTATTTGCCAGTTCTCGGCCACCCTGCTCGCTATCACAGCTTAGCGCTTGGTTTTTAATATAATTTCATCTGCTGCTGCCAGAATGAAAGAAATAAATGTTTTAAAAATAAAGTTCAATCTTATCTCTAAGTTTTGAGCTGACTCTTGTCTTGTCTATTATTTCTACAACACCTAAATATTTCAAGACCTTTTCACTGCAAAATAAACCATCTAAATGCACGGGTCACACAATGCGGTTTTGCCAGAACCTGCACATAGGCAACTAGGCGCGTTAAAATCCTTCTTTTCTAAAGTAAAACAAAGCCTCATAAAAATAATTTGGGATCGATATAGTATAAATAGGTTTACAGAGTGATTTTATGACTGTGAAAATTAATTGAGCATTTTTTTACAGATAATTACGCACACGCTTTTTAGTGGCTGAGAACTGGGCCAAGGTGGCCGAGAACTGGGCCCACAAATGGAGCTTTTATTTTTATTATTGCTCGGGCAAATTAATTTTTGACCGGTCGATAGCTTTACACCAAAAAGCTGAATAATGTAGCTAGCTCTGGGAGAAATTTCAAGTTCCTGCGGTTCTTCTGAGGTAAGAAATACAAGTTTACGTCAAAAGTGGCCGAGAGCTGGGCCAAGGTGGCCGAGAACTGGGCCCACAAATGGAGCTTTTATTTTTATTATTGCTCGGGCAAATTAATTTTTGACCGGTCGATAGCTTTACACCAAAAAGCTGAATAATGTAGCTAGCTCTGGGAGAAATTTCAAGTTCCTGCGGTTCTTCTGAGGTAAGAAATACAAGTTTACGTCAAAAGTGGCCGAGAACTGGGCCAAGGTGGCCGAGAACTGGGCCCACAAATGGAGCTTTTATTTTTATTATTGCTCGGGCAAATTAATTTTTGACCGGTCGATAGCTTTACACCAAAAAGCTGAATAATGTAGCTAGCTCTGGGAGAAATTTCAAGTTCCTGCGGTTCTTCTGAGGTAAGAAATACAAGTTTACGTCAAAAGTGGCCGAGAACTGGGCCAAGGTGGCCGAGAACTGGGCCCACAAATGGAGCTTTTATTTTTATTATTGCTCGGGCAAATTAATTTTTGACCGGTCGATAGCTTTACACCAAAAAGCTGAATAATGTAGCTAGCTCTGGGAGAAATTTCAAGTTCCTGCGGTTCTTCTGAGGTAAGAAATACAAGTTTACGTCAAAAGTGGCCGAGAACTGGGCCCCATACTGTACTTTGCACCGTAAGCTTTTTTCTCTGTCCTTCCGCCGAAGCAAAAAAACACAACCTGATTACACATTAACCCAAAAGTCGACCAAGTGTGCCTGCAACGATTTCCTGTCAAAACTAAAATGAAAACCATTGCGGTATGCGTCACCCGTAGCGGTTTTGTAGCAACCCCGAGCTATCCCCGTCTTTTTGGCCGCGCCAGGAGACTACGCTCTAGGACGACCAAAGGGTAAACCTTAAATCGGCCACGCCCGATTAAAAATGCTTTGATTTTGCTTTACCGCGCTTTGCAATTTAATTGGTTAAGAAAACTCGCGCCTTCCTCTCCAACCAATCATATCTGAAACCAGAACAAATCGCGACTTGGCGAAACCTGTTTTCGCGCACTTGGCACGGGTTAACGCGTGCTTGCTTCAAGTGCTCATTGGTCCAGCAATGAGCTTACCGGTAGTTTTACCATGTATTGGCCGTTGCTTTGTTTTAAGTTTTAGGACAGTCAATTTAAGACGGCTCAATTCAACTGAAGGAGTAGAATTCATTACCACATTTAAATGCCTTAGTATGTTTTAACACATATCAGTTGTTAGAGCTCGCTGTTTTCTGCACGCGTTCCTCGACCTTAAAAATGCCAAATATAATATCATTACTCTTCAGCTTTCCTACAACACAGAAAACAACTGGGCTATTTTTTTGAACTGGATAATTTTGCACTTAATGTTTGTTACCAAGATAAGTAATTCTATTAATTTATAATTAATAAAATGGTTTCATTTAATTCTGGGTAACTCTGAAAGATTCATTCAGGTTAAAGCTGAAGCTGAAACCGCCAGAATTATACTGTGAACCCATTAGATTTTGTCGATAATTTTCATGGCTTTTCATTTTCCGTGCAGCTTTCAACCTTAAATAACTTAAATTATAATTTGCGATGCAGAATAAGAGATAATGACTTTGGGAAACAGCTGCTAATTCTCACAAATATTTTAAAGCTAGTCACATCTTTTAAGATATATAACGCGCATGTTAGGTGTATACGGCTTTTATCTGCATGTCAGCAATTTCTAGTATGTTAAGAACCTCATAAAGTTAGCATGGTAAAGTAAAGTTTAATTTTTAAACATTCTCGAGCATGTAAATATTAATTTTTTGTTATGTACATTACCTAATAAAAATGAGCGGCGCAAACAATTTCGGCTTTTATTTTTAATTTCCAAGAGCCATTGAATGTTGTTGCAGTAAAGTTAATTGCCAAATGTTGGAACATTTTAATGAGTTTTGGTGGCTTATGAGCATTTTATATGATTGGGTAACCTTTTCAGTGTAGATTTAAGGTATTTCTTCAATACAGAATTATTGAAAAGACTGAGATTGCATTCTAATCTAATATTGAAAGGAATGGCCATTTTCAAAAATAAATGAGATATCGTTTAGCAATTATCTGGTCGAATGAATTTTGCTCAGTCTAAATGTGCTCTAAATTTGGAAAATTATGAATGTTTCAACTGTGAAATAACACTTATTACATACCACACCATAACCAATAGGTCAATATAAATAATATATACACAGCTGCAATGTAATCTGTAGAAAATTTGTTGATCTATAGATCGGAAATTGTAATTTAATGGATTTTGGTGTGGATTATAAAAAGTAATCAAAAAGTACTCAGTCTACAAGTCTTATAAAACAGCTCCCCATACTCAACTCGCAAATCACTTACGCACTGAATCCAGGACTGAAACACTGGCATTTCTCGCTGTTAACAGCAAACACTTTTTCTCAATTTACCAGGTAAGTTTCTTTCTATTTATGACCCATCTGGAGTAAAAATGTATGGTGCGATATCTCAACATTTTGTAATGAATCAGTGTATAATTTGCGTGTTTTCTTGTCCATTGACCCTAGATTGCTTACTATTTAAGTCCATATCTCTCGTTCAACCACTTTAGAAAAGTGTTAACGAGAAACTCGTCCGTCGGGTCTTCATGATGATTTTTTTTACCATTTTATAGTAGTTATGCTATTCTTACTG
The DNA here is from genome assembly GCF_052425735.1 of Oculina patagonica. Taxonomy (NCBI): domain Eukaryota; kingdom Metazoa; phylum Cnidaria; class Anthozoa; order Scleractinia; family Oculinidae; genus Oculina; species Oculina patagonica. Next base: position 31,820,371 of record NC_135764.1, on the reverse strand, counting down.
CGTCACGCCCATAACGAATCTTGAAAATTTAGACTTAAAAATTTCTGCCGTTGGACGCCGCGTGTCGTATTTCAACTTTAACATTACTTTGTCACGGATTTTACCAAATTTTTGTAGAGCCAAAATTTATATTTGTGTCGCAGGAAACCTAAAGTAATGGTCCATTTTTATTAAAAATTGCTATATTTAGAGAACGGATACTGTTAACGAGCATCTTTGGCTGCGGATGGCTCGGATGGAAACGGATTGCAACTTGAAAAAGTAATGCTTACTTTTTTAAGCTCTTTTCGCGGGTCTTCAAAAAATTGATATTTATAGCCGTAACTTGATTTTTATCCGGCAAATTAAGGTTATATCTTCCTTCAGATGTTCAAAGATAATTTCAGAACAGTTTAGATCAAAAATCCGCGAAATCCCTGTGACATAGCTCCTTTAACTTAGTATACAATTTACAAAATTGCTTTTCCCCTCTACTAGTTACAAACTAATCGAGGCGGGATATTTGCCACTCTCTTCTCGGTGTTTGGTACTGTGATTTGACACTGTCTCTCGTGTTTGATATTTTACTCGGCGATTCAGTAAAAAAGATCCAACATTATTGATTCATTAATTGATTGGTCGTTTTCAACCAGGGGGCTACCCAAAAAGCATTCTGAAAGTCGTTACGTTTTCGTAATAATAGCTATCTATGAACTGTGTTTTCTTGGAAGGAGTGCTAATTGGACATTGTTATAGCTTATTAAAATCGTAAGGACATGTCGGTCTAGCGAATTAAACGTGGGGAATAATACACTCGAAAAAATTTTATATGGAGAGGCTCCGCCCTAGGTTGAAACCCTTACTCTTTTATATACCATTTTCAACAGAAAAGGTAACCCTTTTTTTGTACTTTCGATAGGAATTCAAAATGCTGCTCTTTCACATACATACATCTTTTTTTATTTTTTTACTTTATTGAACAACCCCTTAAAATACTGTTCAAGATATTTTAAAAAAGACAGTTTCCCTCTTTTGTATGCTCCCACTCGTGAACACCATAGCCTTTGATATATGGGGGGGACCTCCCATTATATTGCCGCCTTTAGAAGGACCACCGGGGAATTAAATAAACGTTTGTTCAGAGGCATTTATTTATTGACGTTCGTAAACCATTGGTTACCGTTGATTCAAACAAAAGAATGAATAAAAAAAAGAATGAAAATAAGAATGGAACTAGTTTCTCTCGTTTAAAGGGACTGTGTCACGGCTGAGTTAAGTTTATTTTATTACGTTTTGCCAAATACTCGCTAAAAAACTTAATGTTTGCAAAGAAATTACTTATACGGATCTTAATTACCTAGGCGTCATTTAGGGGCGTTAAGGTTACAAGCAAACGAAATTAACTTTGAAAACTGTCCAGCCCAACAATATTTCAAAAAACCATATCGCAATCCGTTTCAATCTTTATCGCTTTTGGCCATCCGTACCTTCTTTTGTGTTTGCTGTGTTATTAAAACGTTCCTTCACTGTTTTAAGGGTTATTTTTATATTTTAACGTATTTGATGGTCATTAATTTCCATGCCTCAAGAGTCTTCTTCCGGCCTCAAGAGTCCTCATGGGCCCGATGAGGATAAGTAAGTAAGTAATTCCCATGCCTAAATACAGCTCAAATCCGTAACACGGTCCCTTTAAGAGAGATCTCTTATCATTTCAGGAAAATAAAAGATGGCTGCAAACAACATACAGCCGTTTACCAGCACTCTTTAAAACTCCTGAAACCCTTCAAAATCAGGCAAAATAAATCTTTGAAATAACCTTTATCAATGTTTCTTATTTTTTATTCAGTTCTATAAAATGCCTTTCATACACTACTGTCAAACAAAAATTTCAATTTCCTCAAAGTTTCAAGACAAAAGAATAACAAATATTTCGTGCACAATGTAATTTGATTAAGCCTATATTATCACGTCTAAAAATACTTCAAGCAATTCAGTGAAAACCCGTTTTTTTTTCGTATCAACGAAAACCACTTTCGAATAATCAATACATGAAAATAACAATAAGATCAAAAGGAAGAAAGGAACCTTTCTAATTATTTGAAGACTTTCAAAGCCGTGATATTATGCATCCAATCCGCGATAAAATTTAATTACAACAAAATCCAAGTTCTCATTTTGAATTCCATTTTTTTCAGTTGATACCTTTATCCAACTTGTGAAAAATTCCATTCAAGTTCCTATTAATACTGTACATTCCCAATGTTTTGCTCAGGTCTTCAGAAGCGTCTTACTAACCAAATCTAAAATAATTCCAAAACATGCTGTACAAACATTCTACTCTTTGTGACAAACGACTTGACGACCAATTGTTCGAAATGAAAATCGACACAGTTCTTCCTAAATAAAAAAAAAGTTTTACGGCGGAGTCATGCTCAAAAAATATACCGCAAGATCACACCCCCATTCATAGTCAGAAACCAGCAAACCATCTAGTTTGCTAAAAAAAACACTGCGTGACATCAATGACGTTACCTTTTTCATTTACAAAAATAACTTTAACTTGTCAAAGTAAGTGCAATTTCACAATGGTGAATATATCGGCCCAGTTCTCGGCCGGGTCCAGTTCTCGGCCACTTTGTGTTTAACGCGTTTTTTCACACTCCAGTTGAATCAAAAAGAAAAGGTATTTCCTTCAAACGATAGACTGATTCATGTGCTTTAAGTATCTTGAGTTTGATCGTTCAATTCGATATAGAAAGCTCACACGTCGAGTTTACGCGGAGGTAGTTGTTTGTTTACGGCTCCAAATTCATGGATGTAAATAAATTCGTATTTTATCCAAAAGCCCCCACCATACGAGCTAATTTTTGGCATGTGAAACGTAGAATAATTCAGCTTTCTGCTTTAGTTAACTTTTCGTTGAACCGTTGTATTTTTTGGTCTTAATTTACTTCGAAATTTTTTCTTGCGACGTTTGCGTATTTGCCAGTTCTCGGCCACCCTGCTCGCTATCACAGCTTAGCGCTTGGTTTTTAATATAATTTCATCTGCTGCTGCCAGAATGAAAGAAATAAATGTTTTAAAAATAAAGTTCAATCTTATCTCTAAGTTTTGAGCTGACTCTTGTCTTGTCTATTATTTCTACAACACCTAAATATTTCAAGACCTTTTCACTGCAAAATAAACCATCTAAATGCACGGGTCACACAATGCGGTTTTGCCAGAACCTGCACATAGGCAACTAGGCGCGTTAAAATCCTTCTTTTCTAAAGTAAAACAAAGCATCATAAAAATAATTTGGGATCGATATAGTATAAATAGGTTTACAGAGTGATTTTATGACTGTGAAAATTAATTGAGCATTTTTTTACAGATAATTACGCACACGCTTTTTAGTGGCTGAGAACTGGGCCAAGGTGGCCGAGAACTGGGCCCACAAATGGAGCTTTTATTTTTATTATTGCTCGGGCAAATTAATTTTTGACCGGTCGATAGCTTTACACCAAAAAGCTGAATAATGTAGCTAGCTCTGGGAGAAATTTCAAGTTCCTGCGGTTCTTCTGAGGTAAGAAATACAAGTTTACGTCAAAAGTGGCCGAGAACTGGGCCAAGGTGGCCGAGAACTGGGCCCACAAATGGAGCCTTTATTTTTATTATCGCTCGGGCAAATTAATTTTTGACCGATCGATAGCTTTACACCAAAAAGCTGAATAATGTAGCTAGCTCTGGGAGAAATTTCAAGTTCCTGCGGTTCTTCTGAAGTAAGAAATACAAGTTTACGTCAAAAGTGGCCGAGAACTGGGCCCCATACTGTACTTTGCACCGTAAGCTTTTTTCTCTGTCCTTCCGCCGAAGCAAAAAAACACAACCTGATTACACATTAACCCAAAAGTCGACCAAGTGTGCCTGCAACGATTTCCTGTCAAAACTAAAATGAAAACCATTGCGGTATGCGTCACCCGTAGCGGTTTTGTAGCAACCCCGAGCTATCCCCGTCTTTTTGGCCGCGCCAGGAGACTACGCTCTAGGACGACCAAAGGGTAAACCTTAAATCGGCCACGCCCGATTAAAAATGAATGTTGTAATAGTTAATTAATAGTAATCTAGAATTAACCCACTCTCGATTGGAGTCTGTTCTGGATTCGCGCTACCTTTTCGCGGCGAAGGAATTTTGTAAAATTTCGCTAGTGGAAAGAGGTACTGTAAGAACAGTATCAATAACTCAAAAGGAGGAACTTCTTTGTAGCTCTGAATTAAGACGTATGATAAAATTTTAGAATAAGAAACTTTCGATATATGGTTTTCATATTGTTTTTGTCAATTTCCTTTTGTGGCAGATTTTTTGAGAATCAGCTTTTCTTTCGTGTGATGACAGACACAGGACATGAGAAAGATGCCGAAGATGAATAGGCACCGAAAAACGACAAGAACCGTCAAGGACTTATCTTTAGAGGGCGTGGAGTTTTGGCATACTGTATTTTGAGGACTGGACTGGACTAGTAAAACGCGGACTAGTAAAACGCGGACTTGTAAAACGCGGACTAGTATAACGCGGACTAGTAAAACGCGGACTTGTAAAACGCGGACTAGTAAAACACGGACTTAGGTAAAACGCGGACTTGTAAAACGCGGACTAGTAAAACGCGGACTAGTAAAACGCGGACTTGTAAAACGAGGACTAGTAAAACGCGGACTTGTAAAACGAGGGCTTGTTAAGCACGGACTTGTAGAACGCGGACTTGTAAAACAAGCGCTTGTAAATCGGATAAAACTAAACGGTTTAGCGAGCGAAACAATTTGTGTTTGAAGCTCTTGTGTGTTTCTTCGACGGCATATTTCTAGCTTTTTTGAGCACTCTATGATCTGTTTTAGCGTGGAGATGTTTTTGCAGTATAGCACATGTTCGTTCTGCAAACCCCTACTAAAACAACGGGATTGATGCTATGAGTTGTGTGCATATGTTTCTTTCTTTCCACTACTTGACGTCTGTTGAGTGCAGTCGTTTGTATTGCTCGCACGAGGTAGAACGGGGCCCGTCCAGAAATCAACAGTCAATCGTAAATAAAGGTGACGGGCCTACACGACTCCTACGTTCGTGACATTAGAATATTTGCCGTTAAATGTTTAAATTCGGTCTTTCGACCTTATTTGCTTCTGACTTCTTTCTGAGGGTACTGTTTTAATTTGGGGGCAGTATGTGGTAAATAAAGGTGACGGGCCTACATGACTCCTACGTTCGTGACATTAGAACATTTGCCGTTATATGTTCAAATTCGGTCTTTCGACCTTATTTGCTTCTGACTTCTTTCTGAGGTTACTGTTTTTTTGAGACATTATGTATTGAAGAGAGCCGTAAGATGATTGTGGCCAAGGAATTCGAAGTGTCTAGAGGCGTTTTACAAGTCCGCGTTTTACTAGTCCGCGTTTTACTAGTCCAGTCCAGTCTACAAGTTAAAGACACATCAAGACCACCCCACTGTGAATTGCCATAGCACAGACAAAATTATAGTCAATATCTTATGTGTTTTTAAGAGAATTACATAAGAACCAAGGCATGTCTTGTCTTGCCTTACATTGACATGCAATAATTTGGAAATACTAAGCTCGTAACAGTTTAAGACAGAATCCATCAGGAATTTGAGTAACATTAATTTTAGTTACGCAAAAATTGAGCACCAGAATAATTTAAATCCTTGTGTTCTTTCATACCTTGTTAAAGGCTTGACATGTGATAACACCAACATAACACCAACAACAGTTCTTTATCAGTGGGGATTGAAGAAAAAAATGGAAACTTCATCACACAGTTGACCCCCATGCAAAAACACTCCAGGATGTCACGGGGCTGTTTGGTGTCCGTCTGCCAATTTCTAACTTCAAATTCCAATGTTAAATTCAGTTTAAATTTTCAATATTTCTTAGTTGTCTAAATTTTACTAATTCTTTTAAAAAAAACTATCACCTGCCAAACATCCCCAAAAATCACTCAAAAAATACAAAATACCGCAATACATAGATACATGGGATGAGTGAAGTTTCCTTGGATTCCTTGAAACACCAACAAGATATTTCCGTTTAAGGTGGCTGATAATGGGTTTCAGTATTTCCCAGTCCTTATACTTTGGTTCAGGACTAAAAGCCTTCATCAATTGCTATAACAGTAATGGTATGAAACAAATGTTCAATCATTCATCAACAAGTTGTGATCATTTTCTTGACAATAGTAGTTCCCCGGTAAACGGT